>NW_006409012.1:417972-424091 GCF_000296735.1 Chrysochloris asiatica | reverse complement strand
ATGCTTTCTGAATGACTCCAGGTATCTGTGATCAGGAAATGGGCTTCCCTTATTACTTTTCTTCTTGAGAAGTTTCAAGATACCACTGTTGGTCATTTTAACATAACTTAGAATTTAATTTTCAGCCTATGTCCTCTTTTGTCTGTTTTTCCTGCTCCACAATCCCGTTTAGGCCTTTTTTCTAGTTGGAAACAGTTCAGGGCTGGCTGTGGCCATTTGATTTTAATTGGAAACTGTCTCTTTAAATTTCAAGGAGATCTGTGTGCATGTGTAGTTGTACCCTCCAAGGGTGGGGCTGGGGTGCCCACTAGCTCAGACACCCCTATAGTCACCAGAATGGAGGTGCGAAGACATCAAGGGACCAATGAACAGCTGCCAAAAGAAAAGAATGTCCATACCTTTATCTCAGTGGTTCTGCCAGGCTTCTGTGACTGCTCCGATCTTCCCCCTCTGGGTCTCACCCAAGATGGCGGCTTCTGGAGCAGCCGAGTGTCCCAGACTAGAAAGCAATAGATTTCTTGCTTCTGCCACAAATTCCCCCAGCTGTGAGCCTTCCATCCTTCTAAATACTCCTTTGTATGTGGTTCAGAGTTCTAGGACCATTCCCTGAGTCTGCTTGGTCGGATATTCTGTGTTGTTGTGGGCGGAGCTCTTTACTACATGTCCACCTGATCCACCATCTTGTTTGTTCTCCTCTTGTGAGCTATTTTTGCAGTGGTACAATTGGTTTCTGTTCAGCTGCTAATCCCTCCTCTTCCCTGTCACGCCTTCTTTGCCCAGCCCAGACACCTTAAGGTGGGTGGGTGTGCACCTCCCCTGGAAAAATCAAGCATTGACCCCACAGTTTTCCCCAGGTACAGAGAAAAGGAGCTTGGCAGCTACTGATGACGTCAGCCTCAGGGACATAGCCCTAAAATTGACTTGTGTGGGATCCTTGGTGGCTGTGTATCATGGAGTCGGTTCTGACTTGTGGCAACCCTGTACAGGGTTTCTGAGGCTGTGGTCTTTGCAGGAACGGAGTGTCTCGTCTTTCTCACACAGTGTGGCTGGTGGTTTCAAGCTGCTGACCTTGTGATTTGTGGCCCAATTCACGGTGGTTTCATGGCTGCTGTGCTACCTGGGCTCCTTGTGCAGGACCCTTACACAGGCCTATATAGCAAGAAAAAAGCAGGCACTTCAGACCTGATAGACAAACGATAGAACAATCTATAAAACCCCACCATAAAAGGACTCAACTGTCTCAAGAATTATGCTGTGCACATGCAGATACCTAACTGGCTTTCAGAGGCAAAAATAGTGGACAATCTTCCTCCCATTACCTTCTCAATATCATCTGTGCACCTCTACTGTGGTGACTAGAGGAGGGGCCTGAGCCAGTGGACAGCCCCACCTACTGCTGGAGGCTTCTATGTGTACACACACTGCCTGTGGACACTCGACCAGTTTTACTTTTGTTTCAAAGTGGTAGTTTTTGTCTCTGCATTTGTATTACTTCTGCTTTTGGTCCTTTTGATCACATATCTTTCCTTAAGGTGAGTTACAAAACACTAATGCAAGGAACCAAAAGGGACTTACAAAGTGGAAGAACATACCATGTACCTTCATAGGAAGACTCAACATCGTGAAAATGTCAATAGTACCCAAAGCAATATACATATATAATGCAACCTCAATCCAGATTCCAGAGATATTCTCCAAAGAGATGGAAAAGACAATTACAAACTTTATATGGAAAGGAAGGAGACCCAGGATAAGCAAAGCACTGCTCAGGAAGAAGAACAAGGTTCGAAGCCTATCACTCCCGATCTCAAAATCTACTACATGGCTACAGTGGTCAAAACAGCCTGATACTGGTACAATGAAAGATACATTGATCAGTGGAACAGAATCGAGAATCTAGAAGTTAACCCACCCACATACAGCCAACTGATTTTTTTTTTTTTAAGGAAAAGGATCATAAACTTTATTAAAAGTAAGCAAATGTATCATAATATGTACAGATAGCACATAGTACCAATTTTATTTGCAGATATTATAGTATTACAATACAACTGTTATGGTGAAGTTTACAAGTTACACCTTTGCAACAGCCTTGGCTAGATCTTGAACTAGTTCAGAATTCAGCTGTGGCAGAGTGCTGATCTTAGCATGCTTAGATGTGTCATACTTATTCTTGATAGTCATGTGCTTGGTAAGCCCTTGGTTCACCATGACTATATTCTTAGCCAGGTGCTACATAACAGGAACAAGAGATTCTTCAGTGTATAACAGGTAGTGCTGTAGAGTTGGTGTCCATTCACCATTATCAAGAATTTTCAGTGCTAAGCAAAAGGCTCCTGCTGCAGTCTGAGAAGGAGGAAAGTGTACCATATCATAGTCCAACATAGTTAATTCCATCAAATATTTGGCCAAAGTATGTTGCTCAACATCAACCTCTCCAATCTTGGATGCTCTGCGAAGGAAGTGCAGTGGCAGAGGACGACCCAGACTAAGATTTAAAGCCTTAGAATCTTCATTTCCATTTGTCTGATCTGGTGCTTTGAGTAAGTGTGATCAGTCACAAAGGCAAAGTTACCAATTTCTGGAGGGTACATTTCTTCATATTTGCTTGCAATAAACATGGCAGTGACACCAACCAGCTGCAACATCTTCTTGGGAACACAGTTATTCTGCATGACCCGATCAATGATGGTAACAGTAATGTACATGGTTTCCTGCAGTAACCTGAATTTCATTTGAACTTGCACTAGCCAGTCAATTAGGATGGCTCTCATATTTCCAGTGACTTCCTGACCTACTAGGTATTTTGGTCTGACTGCTTGCTCTTCCTCAAGTTTTCTCAGATAACCGTAGATATCTTTCACATATTCACTGCAAAGATTTGGATCAGCTCCATCTTCTGCATCCACATCACTCACTGTAAGAATTACATCAGAGAAAGCCTGGCACAGGTATTCTTCTGCAGGAGCACATCTGGATGTCTCCATAGGGCTGGGAGATGGAGTATCCACCAAAATAGGCTCAGGAGAAAGTTTTTCTTCTTCAACAGGCTCAGGTTCTGGTTCAGGCTCAGGCAAAATAGCCTTTTCCAGAGGTTTTGGCAATTTTTTGGCAAGAACTTTTCCAGCAGCTGAAGTTTTGACCTCCTTTTTCAGAGGCATTTTGGCCTGTGGCTGTTCACTGACTTTGTTCCCAATGTCGCCCAGTGCTATTCTGGGTCGCAAGCCCGGCTTGGAGGCGGGAGCACTGGCCACAGGCACTCTCTTGGTGCCTGCCATACTGATCTTCGCCTTGTTTTCAACACTCATTTTCATGTTCCTAGTGATTCGGAGTGTCATGGCTTCCCCTTCACCAGGCAGCAATTCAGAGGAAAAAGCAGAACTCGAGAACCCCAGAATTGCTGGGGACCAAAAGCTCAGCCAACTGATTTTTGACAAAGTGCCTAGGTATGTTACAAGGGGAGGAGATAGTCTCTTTAATAGATGGTGCTGGCAGAACTGGAAAGCGATATGCAAAAGATTGAAACAAGACCTTTACCTCACACCCTATACAAAAAACAAGTCAGCATGGATTAAAGACCTAAATGGGAATCCCTAAATTATGAGTCATCAATGAAAAAATAGGGACAAATGTCAGGGCTAATACAGGGAATACACAGACTACAAAATGTTTTGAAAAGCACACAAACAAAAGGAGACAAAATAGATGAGTGGGACATACTAAAAATTAAAAATTTATATGCATTACAAGACTTCACCAAAGAGTAAAACGAGAACCCACAGAACGGGAAAAAATATTTTGAAATGACACATCTGACAAGGGACTCATTTCTAAAATATGTAGGAAACTACAACACCTCTACAAGAAAAAGACAAATAACCCTTAAAAAAATGGTCACTGGACATGAACAGACATTTCACTAAGGAAGAGATCCAGGCATCCAACAAACATATGAAGAAATGTTCACAATCACTAGCCATTTTCACAATGTTAAGTCTTCCTATTCTGGAGCATGGTACATTGTTCCATTTTTGTAGGTCTCTTTTGGTTTCTTGTAGTAGTGTTTTGTAATTTTCTTTGTTTCTCTGGTTACATTTATTCCTAGATATTTCATCCTTTGGGTGGCTATTATAAATGATATTACTTTCCTAATGTCCTTTTAAGCCCTGTCATTATTGATATAGAGGAATCCAACTGATTTTTGTATGTTGATCTTATATCCTGCCACTTTGCTGGATCTTCCAATGAGGTTTAGTAGCTTTTTTTTTTACTGAGTCTTTGGGGTTTTCTATGTATAGGATCATATTGCCTGCAAATAGAGAGAGTTTTACTTCCTGTTTGCCAATTTGGATGTCTTTAATTTCTCTGTCTTGCTGTATCGCTCACACTAAAACTTCCAGCACGATATTGAATAGGAGTGGTGACAAAGACATCCTTGTCTGGTTCCTGTTCAGAGAGGGAAGGTTTTCAATTTCTCTCCATTGAGTGTAATGTAGGCTGATGGTTTTGTATATATGCTCTTAATTATGTTGAGAAATTTCCTTTCAATTCATACTTTGTTGAGTGTTTTTATCAGGAATGGATGTTGGATTTTTGTCAAATGCCTTTTCTGCATCAATCGATACAATCATGTGGTTATTTTCTTTTTTCTTATTTATATGGAGGATTATGTTGATAATTTTTCTATGTTGAACCATCCTTGCATCCCTGATATGAATCCCACTTGATCATGATATATTTTCTTTTTGATGTGCTTCTGGATTGTGTTGACAAGGATTTTGTTTAGAATTTTTGACACTATACTGGTATCTTTAAATTCTGAGAGCATCTGTGCATATGCATGGCAGAATAACTCACCAGTGATGAGGGTGTGGGTGTCCACTCACTCAGGCACCTCCTCTAGTCACTAGAATTTGTTGTTGTTGTTGTTGTTTGCCATCGAGTCGGTTCCGACCCATAGCGACCCTGTACAGGGTTTCCGAGGGTGTAAATCTTTACGGGAGTAGAAAGCCTCATCTTTCTCCCGCGGAGCGGCTGGTAGTTTCGAACCGCTGACCTTATGGTTCGCAGCCCGATTCGTAACCACTATGCTAGTCGCTCTGGTAGCGTAGTGGTTACGAATCGGGCTGCGAACCGTAAGGTCAGCGGTTCGAAACTACCAGCCGCTCCGCGGGAGAAAGATGAGGCTTTCTACTCCCGTAAAGATTTACACCCTCGGAAACCCTGTACAGGGTCGCTATGGGTCGGAACCGACTCGATGGCACATAACAACAACAACAATTGGTCACAAAAAAGTCACTAGAATGGAGGTGCACAAATAATCGGGGGCCAATGAAAAGATAAAAAAAAATCAGAACAAAGCAAAACCGACAAAGTATACTGTCCACCTTTGCTCTGAGGTTCCTGCAGCATTATTCCATGATGGGTGTGCACTCCTGCTTGGTCTTGCCATTTGGTCTTGCTCAAGTTGTTGACTCCAGCCTCTGAGCCCAGCAACTTCTAAAGTACAAGGTTTCTTACTTCTGCTACAAGTTCCACTAGCTATAAGCCTTCAGACTTTTAAAATATTCCTAGATATATGGTTCAGAGTTTTGGAGCTCTGCCCTGAACCCACTTCACCTGGTATTCTGTGGTACTGCTTATGGAGAACTTCACTGCACCTCTACCCTATCCTCCATCAAGCCTCACTCTATGGCCAGTCCCATTTTTCTCCTGCGCATTGGCTGGTTTGAACCACCAATCTTGCAGTGAGCCGTCCAATACTTCACCCCTATTCCACAGCCAATAAAAAATTATGAAGCAGTTCTACTCAGTAACACATGGGGTTACCATGTGTCAGAATTGACTTGATATCAATGGCTTTGCTTTCTTTGCATTTTACTTTGTGTCAGGCATAGTTTAAAGTGCTTTCACATATTAAATTGACTAATTTCATTTTCAGATCAACTCTCTAAAACAGGTACCAGTATTATTCTCATTTAAAAGTTGAAAATGAGGGATACAAAAAACTGAACAGAAAATTTCAAAGATCAGCTCAAGAAGATAAAGCCAAATATTAAAACAAAATGTGCAAAGATCTGGAATCAGAAAACCAAAAAGGAAGAACACACTCAGCATTT
>NW_006409012.1:411346-417642 GCF_000296735.1 Chrysochloris asiatica | reverse complement strand
ATGCAAGTAAAGTTTTGCTAAAGGTAATACAGAAATGGCTACAATCATACATTGACAGAGAACTTCCAGAGGTTCAAGCCAGATTCAGAAGAGGCCATGGTATGAGGCATATCATTGCTGATGTCTGATGGATCTGTCCAAGGGTACACAGTGTGGAATGACCTGAACCCAGGCCCTCCAGTTTCAGAGTTTGCATATGGTATATAGTAAACTCCTTGTAGTTATTTTCCTTGTATTGGTTAGAGGAGAAAAGAGCAAATTTAGCACTAATCTGCTTTCAAAAGTTGAAAAAGCATTTCTATTGAAAAGACGATGATGTAATTGTTTTTTATATGTTTATGAATATTCAATGTTTTTAAAAAAATTATGTGTTATCAATTGAATTTTGTACCTTCAGAATACATGTTGTAAATAATAACCTCTGTGGTTATAATTCTGTTTGGGAATTGGTTGTCTTCGCTGTATTAATGAGGCAGGATTAGTGGAGGGTGTACATTGAGTCAATCTCCATCGAGATATAGAGGATATTACACAAGTAGGCTAGGAAGAAGAGATAGGGAAAGATTGATGCCAATCCACATGGAGATCCCCCAGGAACCAGGAAGCAAGGACCTTCCACAAAAACATGGGATATGCAGCTCTTTGCGGTACTTGGCTTCTATGAAACTGCCATCTGTTTCTACTCTACCAGAGTCCGGATGTTCTCATCCTCATAGCGCAGTCTGGGGATGTTTTCAACTGGAACCTTTTGTTCAAGGAAATCAAAGCAGAGTAATATTTTTGTAGGTTGAACTTTGGCTGTTTTGAATACATTTGTTATTAGAAATCAGGCAAGATGATTCTTCTGCTGCTTTTGTGTTGAGATGTCAATCAGCAGCATGCTAATTAACACCTTCATGAAAGTAAACTTTGATTTTTGTATTTTGGAAAAATGATTTAAATTTCAAGTCTGGGATGTTACAGGATAAATTCCTTCTGAAATATGAGTAGAAACAGGAGTCTGTTATGGGTTTCTTGCTCATAGTTGTAAAATAACATTATGACAAAGGATGTTTTTGTTTGGCTTAACTTTTTGAAAAATCAGTAGATTCTGAGGTTTCATAAGGTGAACAATTTCATAGACAACAATTGTTGAAAGCCATATGAATAAAAAGAGATAGTCATTAATGAGCAATTAAACTTAATTTCAACATATTTAAAATATGGTTTAGGAAGCTTTTGAAGAAGAAAAATAGATGCCCCTATCTGTACCATCACGTTTCACTTTTGGGTGTTCCTTTCTACCTATGTAGCTCCTGGGCAGTGCAAGCAGTTTGTGCTTTTTTTCTAACACACATGTTGGTGGTGTGAACCCACCCAGTAGTGCCTTAGATGGAAAGCCTGGGAATGTGCTATCGTAAAGATGATAGATAGGCAAGAAAACCCAACAGAGGTTTTCTGCTTAGAGGCACATGAGGTCACTATGAGTTGGAATAAAGTCTTCAGGAATGTTTTTTGTTAGTTTTGTTGATTGTGTTTTCAAACTATGACATCAGTGAGTAATTAATGGGTATAATGCAGCATACATTTATAGTACTAGTACACCCTACCAAAGTTCTATTACCTAGCTTAAGCTTCTTGGCCCATTTCAGAAGATACAGTCCAAGTGCAAAGGGAAGAATTTAAAAACAGTTTTAAAGTAGAATTCATTTCTAAGGCATTTGAATATTTTTTAGAGATGGAGTGGCTATAAAAACCAACAGCTATTTGTTGATTTTATGTAGAATTTACACAGGCTTGGCAAAGCAGAATGTCTGAAATTGTCAACAAAGCGAAGCTTGTAAAGACAGTAGCAACAGGGCTAGGAAATGACTATGAGTTTTGGGTGGACTAGGAGTCTCCTGAGAAAGAATCTCTTGAATTGGTGGTGATGGGCCAATGACAGGACATAAGCTAGGATAAAAACTGTTGGCTAGAGTCGACTGGAGTAAGTTGTGTTGTGAAATCAGTGTGTGTAATTGAAAGTTTGTACAAAAGTAGCTGCGAACTCATCTACTATTTATACTTAAGTGTTCTGTGATGTTAAAGAAATAACTAGCCAATTAATAGTACTGTTAGCATTTTGCTAACTATTTGTAAGACATTGATGAACGTGGTTTTGGTATTAAAACATTAACCCTAAGTGACACCTGTCTTGAAGGCATCAGTATCTTTAATCACAGGTAACTTGTTGAGAACTTGGTATGTGTGAGATACAGTTGAAGGTATTTTACCTGTGCAATTAATTTAATCTTTATATGAACTGTGGGGTGTATATGTTCTCAGATGAAAACACTGGAGACCCAGAGAAGCTAAAATAGCTTGTCCAAGGTCATACTGAATGAAAATAGAGTCAAGATTATAACCAAGGTAATTCACTCCAAGCCCATGGTCTTAACTACCAGGATATAGCTGTCTCTGATGTGTGACTTCTAAAGTAATGTTTCCCAAAATATTTCCAACACTGGCTTACAGATGCTACCCTAAAAACAATGTAACAGCAAATGGATTCATAATATAGTTGACCATTGAAAAACATGGGAGTTAAGGGTACCAACTGTGTATAACAACTTTTGATTCCCCCAAAGCTTAACTAATGGCCTGCTGTTGACTGGAAGCCTTACTGCTAATGTAAACAAAAAATTAACACATGTTCTGTATAGGTATTTTATACTGCACTCACATAAAAGCTGCATTAGAAAAATGTTTTATTGTGAATTGAGTGAAGGTTTACAGGGAAGGTTATCAATTTTATATTCAACAAATCAGGTATTTTGTTTCATCTCAATGATTGCAATCCTATCCATGGAACAACAGTTTCCCCACTTTTTACCTGAAAATTGGGTCACTAGGGTGAGTTCCTTTCCAGACCTGAAGGGGGGTTTAGTGTCATAGACTTGGGTTCCTCGAGGCTCTTTCTGACCGGTAAACTCCATATATATATATGGAGCTCTGGTAGCGTAGTGGTTATGAATTGGGCTGTGAGCCGCAAGGTCAGCAGTTCGAAACTACCAGCGGTTCTGCGGGAGAAAGATGAGGCAGTCAGCTCCAGTAAAGATTTATAGCCTCGGAAACCCTGTGTAGGGTCGCTATGAGTCGGAACCGACTCCACTGCACTTAACAACAACAACAACAATACATATATACATATATATATATATATATGTATTTTAAAAAATAATTTTGAGTTTTGTTCCACATTCTTTCCCACTGTATCCTTCTGATGTGATTCCTTTCAGAGCAGCTGGTAGTGAAACCTGGCATCATATAGTTTTTCTGGTCTCATAGCTGTGGTGACTGATGTTCACATGTTCCATTGGTCCAGTGGACTAGTTGATTCCTAGTGTCCTCAAATTTCTATCACTCTTCTTTCTCCCACACATGGAGATCAATTGTTGCACCTCAGATGGCCACTCATGAGCTTTTAAGATACCAGTTGCCACATACCAAAGTAGGATGCAGAACACTGTCTTTGTGGACTGTTCTTATTGTTGTTAAGTGCCTTTGAGTTAGTTGCAACCCTGTACAGGGTTGGTGAGTTTTAACCACCAACCTGTGGTTCAAACCAACTTTGTGATTGAATGCTTATCCTACAGCACCAATTGATCATGTTTCCCTATTGTCCTGAGCCCCATGCCCAGCAACTCGTTGCCTTAAAATGGTTAATAATATCTAAGAAGTTTTCACCACTATTTTTTCCCCTGTATGCTCTCCCTACATTCATAGTTGTATTTGTAGCAAGGGTAAATACACATGTCTAAATGTCCCCTTTCAAATTCTCAAATATATGTGGGAATGCGCCCACTTTCCCGCACATACCCATTCAGCCTGTGTATCTGTCCCTGTATCTACCCACAGAACACTGCTATTTCAGGGTTGTGTATATAATAGTATTTACCTCTATCCCCTTTAGCCCATGCAATCCCTCTGTATCCTTAGCAGCCTTCACCATTCTTCTGCCAACTTCCCTCTTGTACATTGCCAGCCCAATCACCCAAGGTAGCCTGTGTCTACCCTCTAGCCAATGAATTACCCTCCCTTTCCTCTCACCCCTGGTAACTGTCATAGAATATTTCTTTAAACATGAAAACTTTTTCTTGAGATTTTACTCAGCATAATGTCCTCCAGGTTCATCCATGTTGTGAGGTATTTTGCGGATTCATTGTTATTCTTCAATGTTGCATAGATTTCCATGTGTATATGTTCTGAAGGTTGTTTATCCATTCTTCCATTAATGTGTATCTAGGCAGTCTCCATCTTTTTTGCTATTGTGATTAGTGCTGCAATGAACATGGGTGTGCATACATCTACACATGTCATGGTTCTTATTTCTTGGGGCATATATCAAACAAAGAGATTGCTAGGTCATATGATATTCTATTTCTAACTTTTTGAGGAAACACCATACCATTTTCCACAGAGGTTGAGACATTTTACAGTCCCACCAACAATGTAGGAGGGTCCCATTATCTCCACACTTTTGCCAATTGTTTTTAACTTTGTTATTAATTCTGGATGAAATGTTATCCAATTGTTGATTTGATTCGCATCTCTTACTGATGAAGATCAAAGAGCACAGCCTTCAGTATGGATTGCATCTCAATGTAAAGAAAACAAAAATCCTTACCACTGGACCAATAAATCACGTTCTTATCAACAGAAAAGATTGAAGTTGTCAAGGACTTCATTCTTCACAGATCAACTATCAACACTCACGGAAGCAGCAGTCAAGAGAGCAAACGATGTATTGCATAAGGCAAATCTGATGCACAAGACCTTTTTTTAAAAGCGTTGAAGAGCAAAGATGTCAGCTTAAGGACTAAGGTGCACCTGACCCAAGCCATGGTATTTTCAATAATCTCATATGTATGCGAAATCTGGACAGTGAATAAGGAAGACTGTAGAAGAATTGATGCTTTTGAGTTATGGTGTTGGAGGAGAATATTGAAAGTACCATGGGCTTCCAAAAGAACCAGCAGATCTGTGTTGGAAGAAGTGCAGCCAGAGTGCTCCTTGGAGGCCAGGCTGCCCAAACTTGGTCTCTCATACCTTGTACATATTGTCAGGAGGTACCAGTCACTGGAGAAGGATATTATGTTCTGTAGGGTGGAGGGTCAGAGAAAAAGAGGAAGACCCCCAGTGAGATGGGGCTCAAGAGTGGCAACGGTAGTGAGGTTGGCTCAGGATCAGGCAGTGTTTCCTTCTGCTGTGCATGAGGTTGCTATGAATCTGTACCGACTCGATGGCACCTAACAACAACAACAATGGCTTATAAAGGAGCTCTGGTAGAATAGTAGTTATGATTTGGACTGCTAATCTCATGGTTAGCAGTTTGAAACTTCCAGCATTTCCGCAGGAGAAAGAGGAGACTTTCTACTCCTGTGAAGGTTTATAGTCTCAGAAACCCTATGCAGGGTAGCTATGAATGGGAACTGACTCCACAGCACATATCCACCACCATCACCAATGGCTTATCACCATGAACATTTCTTCATATGTTTGCTGGCATCTTGAATGCCTTCTTTGATGAAGTGTCTGTTCATGTCCTCTGCACTTTCAAAATTGGCTTGTTAGTCTTTTTCTTGCAGAGGTGGTGTAGTTTTCTATAAATTTTAAAGATTATTACCTTGTATGATATGTCACTAAAAAAAATGTTTTCCCACTTTTTGGCTCTCTTTTTACTCTTTTGTTGAAATTTTTTGATGCACATAAGTGTCTAATTTTTAGCAGGTGTCAGTCATCTATTTAGTCCTTGTGTGTTTTCATTATGTTTGACAGTATATTTATGCCATGATCAGAGCCCCTAAGTTTGTCCCTATTTTTCATTGATGATATTTATAGTTCTAGGTTTTACATTTAGGTCTTTAATCCACTTTGAGTTTGTTTTTGTATATAGTGTTAGGTATGAATCTTGGTTCATATATTTATATATGAATTTCCAGTTTTGCTGGCACCATTTGTTGATGAGACTATCTCTTCCCCGTTTAATGTGTTCTGACCCTTTGTCAAATTATCAACTGACTGTTTGTGGATGGATTTACTTCTGGGTTCTCAATTCTGTTTCACTGATCTATGTATATAATCGTTGTACCAGTACCATGATATATATATATTAATGTTTTATTGTGAATTATGTGATAGTTTACATGGGAGAACATTAGTTTTACATTCATTCTATCGTATATTGTCTCTCATTGCCATGGTTACATTCCCCTCCATGCAATCCTTCCCCTCATACCCCCAGGTCTTCAGCACACAGTCGCTCTCCCTCTCTGGAT
>NW_006409012.1:394200-396187 GCF_000296735.1 Chrysochloris asiatica | reverse complement strand
GGCCCAGGATCGGACATTGTTTCATTCTGCTGTGCATGGGGTCGCTATGAGTCGGTTCCGACTCGATGGCACCTGACAACAACAACAACATTTTCTCATCCATTCTTCTACTCTCTATCTTTGCTGGTACATTTTATCCTTTGACGTTCAGTGTAATTATCAATAGGTATGAACTGATTACTGTCATTTTGCTTTGTGTTTTCTTGTGGTGCTGCACGTTTCTTTGTTCCACATGGTTATCTGTGCTGAGTTAATTTTGTTTGTATGTTTTCTTGTCAATTTCTTCATTCCTGATGTTTTAATGTTTATTAAATCTTCATGGTTTTCCCTTTCCTTGATTTGATGTGAAGTTGTATTACTTTTCTCTGAGATTACCCTGTGATTTATTCATTTCTTCTCCATTTTAAAACAGTCTGTTTTATCTTGAAGTCTACTTGTCTTCCTCGCTATTTGGAAGTTCTGTAACTATATTTTTCCCTCTTTTTGCTTTGTAGTTGTCTTTATTATAATTTGATATCTCTACTTAGCTATTTTCAGTGTTGTAGGTTTGTTTCACATTGTTGTTGCTATAGTGTGCTATCAAGTTGGTCCCAACTCATTGTGATCCTGCATAGGGTTTCTAAGGAGCTGCTGCTGGGTTTGAACTGCCTATCTTGCGGTTAGCAGTCCAGTGCTTATCCTACATTGAATATGTCTACATTTGGATTGAAATCTGGATGGTGTTTCCATGTATACTAATCTCAGGTTGTTGTCTGCTGTTGTTGGTTCTAGTCCAAAGGTCTCCCTTTAGTATTTTAGTAAAGTTGGCCTGGTTATTATAAATTCCTTTAATTTCTGTTTTTCTGAAAATGTTCTAATTTCACCATTGTATTTGAGGGACAGTTTTGCTGTGTATATGTTTGAGAGCTTTGTATATGTCTTTCCATTGCCTTCTTGCCTGCATGATTTCTGCTGTGAAATCAGAACTTAATCTTGTGGTTCTCCTTTGTAGGTAACTTGTCATTTTTCTTGAGCTGCCCTGAGGATTCTTTCCTTGTTTTTGATTTTGGAGAGTTTTATTATGATTTTTCTTGATGGTTTTCTTTTGGGATCTATCGTGTTTGAGATTCATTCAGCTTCTTGAATGTTTATCTTCTCATCTTTCATGATGTTAAGGTAGTTTTCTTCCAACTATTCTTTGACTATCTTTTTTTGTCTCTTCCTATTCTGGAATTTTGATCACCCATGTTATTCCTCTTCATGTTGTCCCACATTAGTCTTAGACTTATGTCAGATTTTTTTCATTCTTTTTCTGATTATTCGTCTATCTTGAAAGATTTATCTTCAAACTAACTAATTCTGGCTTCCATTGATTCAGACCTACTCTTTTGTCCTTTCACTGTATGGTACATTTCTGAAATCTTAATATTAATAATTCAGGTTTCTATTTGCAGGTTTTATATTATTGTCAATTCTCTATCTATTTTGTTTGACTTTTTCCTGTGGCGTTTACCTGAATTCTTCCTTATTTCACTAGAACATTTCTGTTAATCATTTGGAGGTACTCAAATATTATTCTTTTGAATTTTTTTTTAGGTACTTCCAATGCCCTTTTTCCCTCAATTTTTTTTCTAGCTATGTCTGTCAGTTACTTGTTTGAGCCGCTCTGTTTTGTTTACTTGTGTGAATGGAAATTATCTGTTGCTTCTGAGACATTGTGGTGTTGTTGTGTTTGTAGTAAGTTGATGATTGCATATTGTATTCTTAGGCACTCACAAACTGCCTCTTGGTGGATGTGATTAAGGGATGGAAGTATGTGCACCATTGTCTGTCATTGTTTATGCAGTTCAGTTTAGGTGTGTTTGACTGATGTTGGTTGTTGTTGATCAGGTATATTGGCTCTTGCCCAGTGGTGGGCAGAGTTGTGGGTAGGCTGTATGGGCAAGGTTGCTGAGCCCTGTCAGGTGAGGCAAGAAGAGAACACACACACAACTGAGAAGGAAAATAA
>NW_006409012.1:391558-392843 GCF_000296735.1 Chrysochloris asiatica | reverse complement strand
TTGTGAGGATTTTTGTTTTCTTTACATTTAGGTGCAATCCATACTGAATATTGTAGTCTTTAATCTTAAAATCTCAGTAAGTATTTTAAGTCCTATTCTCCATCAATCAAGGTCTTATCATTTACATACCGTAGTTTGTTAATAAATCTTCCTCCAATCCTGATGGTATGTTTTTCATATAACCCAGCATTTCTGATTATTTGGTCAGCATGTAGATTGAGTATTGTACATATTTTTCCTGATTTTAAAAGAAAAATTCCCTTTTTTTCTGTTCTGACAACTACCTTTTAGTCTATAGACAAATTAAAAAGATTACTGTGGTGAAAGTGTGGACAATGATTCTGGGGTCCCAAACATATATCAATTTGGAGTCACCAGAATAAGGTACTATCCTTACACCATTCACCATTTTGTTGGCTGAACAAGACTATTTTTAGTCTAACAAGACTCTTGAAAATTATTGAAAAATACTTGGCTGAACTTCTGGCAAGGTGGTGGACTAGACATATGAATTACCTAGAAGCTTTACAACAGACATGAGAAACCAAAGGAAGCAGATATGGATTGTAACCTAGAACTCTGAGCTTCAAAGGAAAGAATAAAGAAGTGGATAGAATACAGACTAGAAGAAGAAACTGAGTGAAAACTATGAACAAAGAGACAAACAGAATGGTGAATTGCCAAGTGGCCTGAAACAGTGTGGCCCTTTTGAGTTTTTGCAAGCAGCTTTCTGATTGGGGCAGGAACCTGAGAATCAACTCTACTTGTCGAGGACTGCAATAGTGCCCACATTGGTAGCTGACAATCAGAATGGTGCAATCTTCTCCAGATTCCCACACCCTTGCCAGTGTGACCAGAAGTGTGACCAGTGCCTAGCCCCACTAACCCTGTGGCTGGTGATACCCACCCTTGCCGTCTATGCTTCACCTGGTCAAATGTGGATTAGTGCTAGGTACACACCACCTCCATGTTGGTAAGCACATATTAACCACCTGTTTGAGCAACAGAACCCACTGCCAGACTGGGTACCCTGCTACTGGTCACCTCAAGGTCAGCAGGAACTTCTGGGACCTATGACCTCCATGGCCAGCAAAGCATATAAACTCTGGGCTGGCAAGAACACTACCTTTTCCCCCAGTTTTCTCCTTACCTTGTTTTTGTTTTTCACTTTTTCTGGTTTCCTTTTCTCTCTCTCTCTTTTCATTTCTTTTTACCATTTCCTTCATTTTCTTCTACTCATTTTCTTATTTTATTCTTTAATATTCCTGTTTCTTCTCCTTTCTTT
>NW_006409012.1:378613-390180 GCF_000296735.1 Chrysochloris asiatica | reverse complement strand
ATTAACTTTACACTCATCCTATCGTTCATCGTTACATTGCCATGGTTACAATCCCCTCCATGCATCATCAACCAACCAAAGGATACACCCCACAAGCCTGCCCCTTGGTCATCAGCACACAGACCCTCTCCCTCTCTGGATCTAGAGTTCCCAACTGCTCCATCTCTCCAGGTCATCGTCTTCGCCTCCATCTCTGGAGTCACAGTTTCTCTGGGTAGGGTCCCTCACTCCCCTTTTCTACCTAGATGGTCCCAGGGGCCTCTGCTCCTGGTCTGCAAAGTCACCACTCCCTTCCTTTTGCTACAAAAAGTCTACCTTTACATTTCCAACCCTCACAGGCAGTCCTGATAGCAATTATACACTACTGTGTATACACATGAGTGCTATCCCCATCTTCTTTCATCAGCCTTGCACAGACAGAATGGATACTACTCAGTGGAGATTCTACTTCTCTCTGCACCCCCTGGATCTAGGCTCCCTCTTGAAAGCTTGTAAGCCAGTTATTTCTTGCTTTTGTAGCTCTCCCATTTTGGGTAGCCAGTGTCCAAGTTGCCCATCCCCATCTACCCTGTGTATTGAGGGGGTAGGAATGATCCTTGCTATAAAGATTTGTTTCCTCTATTGACCTACTACATCCATAGGTGTAGGTCAAGTTCATCAAATTGTATCAGATTACTCTTTTTTTCCTCTTCTTTTTTCTTCTAGTTAAGCTCTGATCATCCAACCATTGAAACCAGGTCAAGTGGGTATTATCTGCAAGTGTGGGTCTTCTTTTAAATATGCCCTATGTTCTGATCAGGTGGATGCTTCATTCTCCACTCTAGTCCTCTGTGGCTATGCCACTGAATCTGGGCCCTGGAGTCCCCAGGTCTTGTCAAACTGCTGGCCAACCAGGTCTCCACCTGGGTTCACAGGAGTCTATTGAACATGATAGAGCTTAGCTCACAGCTTCATTGCTGTTTTTCCCTCGCTTCCCCTTATTGGTGACAAACGTGGTCACCAGTCAGAGTGCATGTCTGCTCGTGTATTCCCATTGAGTTTTAGTCTTCAATGGGGTTTGCCTGAGGGGACACGACCACTTGCCTTGATGTCTCTTGGGCAAGCTACTTGCTTGTTCTTGTAGTAGTCAGTCGGACTGCCATTATTGTTTTGTATTTTACCGGTTAGTCTTTCTTTAAAGAAGTATGTTCTATTCTTCTAGCCACTCCAGGCTGGTCTGCTTCTCCTTTCCAGTGGAGATTTCCTACCTCAGAAGAAGTTTGTTTATCCCTCATTCCATGTCCTCTTCTGAATCTGACTTGAATTTTTGGAAGCTTCAGATAACGTACTGTGGCAACTCTTTGAATCATTTCAGCCAAATTTTACTGGTGATGAGACATGGTTTCATCACTATGAGCCTGAGAGTAAATGGCAGAGTATGGGACGGAAACATCCTCAAACAGTGACCAACAAAAAGTTCAAAAGTCAACCATCAGCTGGAAAATTGATGCTTAACAATTTTCCGGAATTTTCAAGGGCCAGTATTGGAACATTGTCAGGGAAAAGGTTCAGCAATAACAGTGTTCATTACAGTGAAATGCTCACTGAAGAGCTAAAGCCTAAACTTGGAATTAAACACAGAGGACTGCTACCCAAGGGCATTGTGATCTTGCATGATAATGCAAGTCCCCACTGCTGACACTGCATCCTCCCCATAGTAGTCTAGAGCTTGCTCCATCAGGCTTTCAGCTGTTTGGTCCCCTGAGAGCAGCTTTTTGAAGACAAAGATTCCCCTCTGATGAAGAAGTGAAGGCAGCGGTGCATTTGTGGCTCACAGCTCAGTCTAAAACATTTTAAAATAAGGCAATATGAAAGCTTGTTGACAGACCAAGTGTATTGGAAAAGACTATTATTATGTCAAAAAGTGATGTATTTGTCTTTTCTAAAAGTTGGTTAAAATAAATTCTACAACCAGAGTGAGGATAATTTTGACTCACCCTTGTGTGTGTGTGTTGTGTGTGTGTGTAGAGAGAAAAAGGAAGTGACTTAAAATTGCAGAGTCCCAGAGTCCCAGTGGAAGAGAGAGAGCCTTTCCCTCTGTCCATTGTATTGGGAACAGGCCACACTTCAGTGAAGCATCACTTCAGTTGATTGACTGCTCACAGCCACTCATCATAGAGTTAACTATGCCTGTATTAGGTTTCATCACCATGGGAATAAGCACATCTCAGCTGCAAAAGCTCTGGAAATCCTGGCCTAGTCAAGCTAACACAAAACCCTCAGGACTACGTGATCCACACTGAAGGATGGATTCTTTGATCTTCATCAGCAATGACTCAAGTTCTCTTAGCTTTCAGTAAGCATGATTATGTCATCTGCAAAACTCAGATTGCTAATTAGTCTTCCTCTGATCCTGGTGCTGCATTCTTCAAATTATCCAATTTCTCAGAATATTTGCTCAGCATAACAATTGAATAACTATGGTGAAATGATACAACCCTTGACGTACTATTATGAGAAGTACTACTTGCTTTTTACAAATCATGTAGTAGTATTACTTGAATAACAAAAATGAAAACCAGTTTCCATTGAATTGATTCTGCCTTACAGCAACGCTGTGTGTCCGAGTAGAATTGCTGTCTATAAGATTTTCATGATTGTGACCTTTGGTCACAGACTCCCAGTCTTTTGTTTCTGAAACATCAGTGGGCAGGTTCAAACTGTCAACTTCTTTATTATTAGCTGAGTACTTAACTGTTGGCACCATTCAGGGACTCCTTTAATAACAATAATTTAAAATATGGATGTTACTTATATAAGTCGATATACATATGCAGGGAAATGAGGTAGCTCTGCAGGATAAGCACTGGACTTCAAAACACAAGATTAGTGATTCGGGCCCACCAATGTGCTCAGTGGGAGAAGGATAAAGCTTTCTGCTCCTGCAAAGATTTTACAGCCTCTGAAACCTTATACAGGTTTGCTGTGAATCAGAACCAACTAGATGGCAGTTAACAACAGCAACATACATAAACAGGATATACTATACTTGTTACATAGTAAATTCTCAGTGCTGTTGTTGTTGTTCTTAAGTGCCATCGAGTTGGTTGTGACTCAAAGCAATCCTGTATAGGGTTTCTGAGGAGCGACTGATGGGTTTGAACCATTGACCTTGTGGTTAGCAGTCCAGTACTTATCCTACAGTGCCACAACAGAGCTTCAAAGCTTTCTGCTAGCCTTACCTTCAATCAGGTCTGCTTTCAAGTACCTCCTATAGAAATTGTGCACAAGCCCCCCGGCTCTGACCTATAGCATACCGCAAACAATGCAAACAAATAGGTAGCAGCAGAAAAGTCTTGAGAACTTGCTTGTAAAGCAAGCTTCTTATTACTTACATTGGTTAGGGCTATGGTGGGGGAGTCATGGAAATTATGGAAAATGGCTAAGCCCTCCCTAAATTATCCCTTGGAACTATCACTGGCTAGATCTCCAAGCAGATCAGTCTAGTGAAATATGTGTGTTTTAAAGTGATTTCACAAGCATAAGATTGTGCTGTTAAATGCCTGTTAGGCACAGTAGCATTTCAATACCACTGTGTAGTAAAGGGCACAAATATTTCCTGAATCCATCAAGGAGGTAGATATGAGAAGACGGTAGATCTCTGAGACCGTCCATCTTTTCAAGCTTATGGAGATTGAACTGTAATCATGCATCATTTATTGATGACTTCTTAATATCTACTTGAAACCAAATGAGTAATCTCATTTTCTATTCTGTCTTTACTTTTTTATTTGCTTTTTCCTCTTAGTCTAATTTCCCTTAGTTGCTCTGGAAATACTTTTTAATGAATCACAGAAAATCACCAGGCCTATACCAAAATATCATAAGTTTAAGATCCAATTTACTTGGATTTTTATAGAGAGTATTTTGTTTTGGTAGATGCCTCAAACTCAAATTCTACTTCCATATTATGCTGTATACCTATTTCTCTTCATTTCTGGGGAGTTCTGGTGTCCCGCTGTAGGATAAGCATTGAAAATCCTACACAAGTTTGCTGTAAATGAGAACTGACTAGATGGCCTTTAACAACAACAACAACAACAGCTTCATTTCTGGAGCCCTGGTGTGGCACTGTAAGATAAGCACTGGACTGCTAATTGCAAGGTCAGTGGTTCAAATTCACCAGTCACTCCTTGGGAACCTGAGTCATGAGTCAGAACCAATTCGATGGAGCTTCGTCAGAACCAACTCAACAGCACTTAAGAACAAGTCTTCATTTCTATCCTGGCTGAGGTCACTTCATTTTGACCCTGGCCATCCCTCCAACACTTCCCTGTTTTCCCTATAACACTTTCATCCCTGCACAACACAATAGGCCATATTATTCCTCTTTGTAAAGCCATTCACTTAGGATGCAATCTAGCGCATTTCAATGTTGACCCTAGCTATCCTAATCAGCTTCACCTCCTACCTCTATTTCCTTCAGATATCATTATTTCAGGTCCTCAAATACCTATACGTTTCCCTCTTCAGAACCTTCACACATGCTGTTCCTTTTGCCTACTAAGCTTTTCCGCCACTCTTTTCTGTAACTATAGTTACATTTTATTTGTTTAATCTATGGGTTAATTCTAAAAATTAAAAATCAATACATAGCATTTAAGAAATACACACGAGTCATTATGTAAACAAGTACAGTGAAAGTTGTGAAAGCCTTACTTTTCCAGGTCTTTCAAGTTTCTACCTTTGGCAGAATGCAGTCTTGCCCCTTTTCTATGGCTGTCTATCAGTGAAAATATTTCAGTTTGTCTTCACCTTGTACAGATTCCAACTTTTGCAGATTTTTACTGAAGAATGATAAGATCTTTCTTTTTCCCTTTAAAATGCCTGTCACTCCCAGTTATTTACAAAAGAAAGAAAAAGCATGTGTCCACACAAAATGACTTGTATTTGAATATTCATACATTTTATTCATAATAGCCCCAAACTGGGAACAACTCAAATTCCATCAATAGAAGAATGGATAAACAAATTGTATAGGAAAGCACTAGCAAGACCTAGCCATATATGTGTGATGCACAACATCCAGAAATATTATTCTGTGCAGGACACTCCTTTTTTAATTCAAGGAAGGATTGTTGTTGTTGTCACGTGCTGTGGAGTTGGTTCCGACTCATGGTGACCTTGCATAGGGTTTCTGAGGCTGTAAATCTTTACGGGAGCAGAAAGCCTCATCTTTCTCCCATGGAACAGCTGGTAGTTTCGAACTGATGACCCTGAGGTTCGCAGCCCGATTCGTAACCACTACAAGGAAGGATATAACACATGAAAATTCTATAGAGAACAGTTTAAATAATATTTCTGTTTTGATGCTCAAAGGGATAAAACTTCAGCTATCTGGAACCAACTTCAGGTAGGAATTAGATTTACTCTCTGGAAGAACCCCCTTTGAATTATATTAAATGACTGAGTGGAACATTAGGCAAGTGAGAGGTCAGGTAATACCAACAAGTACTAACATAACACCATTGTTACCAACACATTGTTTGCTTACCGGTGTAATGATGTTAAATAAAGCTAAAAGCATGTCCTTTCTTTAGGGTGCATGTGAGCACCCCAAAACTGTAAGGCACCATGAAAAGATCTTGCTAGTTCTTCTGGAAGGAAACCATTCTAAGTGAACTTCTGGTTTTCTGAGCAATTTCTATTCCACAGAGACTTGTTTATAGAAAATTTCAAGGAAACTTGTAAAAGCAAAACAAAACAAAAAACCACATCAACTTCCTATAGCATTTAAAAAATGTACTGGGTGGGGAAATCTACTAAAAACACTTTGTTGCTATGCTGAAGAGAACCTTGATGAGCAGAACTTTGAAATGCGAGAAAAAAGTGAAATGGTGAAAATAATGAGAACTTCAGGCTGTCAACAACTAAAGAAAATCTTGCTGAACTTAAAAAGGGATCCTGACTAGTTTAGATATTGCGTCCTTGAGCTAAGACTCATGTTTGAATTATATGCCATGTTTCTTAAGGGTTGAAGGGCCCGCAGGAGAATGAGAGCAGGGAGGCAGATTAGTTTGGAAAGAGAACACATGGAATGTCCGTAGTGGGCAAGAGAAACGCATGTGTGGGTGTTTGGGACGGTATCAAGGGAAATGCACACTGCCAAGCTGATTGGTTTTTCCTGCCAAAGCATTCCTGGGATTAGAGAGATGATGAGTTTCAACAATATGTCTATCCATTACAAGTACAAGCATTTGTTTTAGAAGGCATATTTTTAATTATAAACATACTATGGTAACATTATAGAAATTTTGTGATAAAATAATTCTTCATTGTTCATAATTCCATTACTCTTTAGTAGATAGTATTGTATTTCTATATTTTTTTTTCTGCTAGTCTGAAAAGAAATTCCACTTCTTTAGCAGTATTCTTTTTTTTAAGTTTTTATTGTGAATTATGTGAGTTTACATGGGAGAACACCAGTTTTACATTCATCCTATTGTATTTTGTTTCATTGCAATGATTACAATCCTCTCCATACACCATCAACCAACCTAAGGGTGCAGCCCACAGGCCTGCCCCTTGGCCGTCAGCACACAGCCCTTCTCTCTCCCTGAGTCCAGAGTCCACAGCCGCTCCATCTCTCCATGTCATCGTCTCTGCCTCCATTTCTGGCATCATTGCTTCTCTGGGTAGGGTCCTGCACTCTGTTCCTCACACTGGGTAGACCCAGGGACCTCCACTCCTGGACTGCAAAATCAATCACTCCCCTCCTTTTGTTACAAAGCATCTACCTTTACATTTCTGACCCTCACAGTGGGTCCTGACAGCAATTATTCACTAACAGTTATTTTGAGAGAGTAAATTTCCTTTTGATTTAATGTTTGTTAAAGCAACTTAAAATGATCAGCAAGCTGAAAGCAGTTTTCTAATTCTGTATTATTTTTGCCTTAAATTGGAAATTAGAATTCAGAGATGATTTCAGACTGAAAATATCATTTCAGACTATTTTCTGATATTTACTTTTGAGAAACTGCTGATCAATGGTCATTTCACCTGCTAACTTCAAAGGAAGATATGTGGGTAAACAAGCAACTCCACAGCTCACTCCTAACTCATAGATTAGTAAGGAAACCAAGGCCCATAAAGGTATTAAAGCAATAATCCCTTGTCCTTGAGCCAAATCGAATTCATAGCAAATAGGATTTCTGAGACTGTAAATCTTTTCAGGAGCAGAAAGCCTCATCTTTTTCCTGCAGAGTGAAAAAAGCTTCACCATTCTCCCATAGAGTGACTACTGGTGGATTTGAACTACTGACCTTGTGGTTAGCAGTCCAGTTATTATTCTAGAGTGCTACCAGTGCTTCTTCATAAAGGACATAGAGCTAATAAATGTCAGAGTTAAAGTGTGAACCAAGATCTTTAAAAAACAAATAAACCTTTTTATTCTAATTAATTTTAGATGTCTAGAAAACTAGTAAAATTGTACAGAGAATTTATGTATACCCTTTGCCGAAACCAAACCAAACTTACTGCCATCGAGTGAATTCCTACTCATAGTGACCCTATATGAAAGTGGAACTGCTCTGTATGGTTTCTGAGACTGTAAATCCTTCTGGGTGCTGAAGATCTCATCATTCTTCTACAAAGTGACTGATGGGTTTAAAATGATCAACCTTTTGGTTAGAATCCCAAATGTTTAACCACTGCAGCACCAGGGATCCTTAACCTTTGCCCAACTTCCCCTAATGTTAAAAATTACATAATCAAACCAGGAAAATGATTTTGGCATAATACTATTCAGTAACCTACAGCCCTATTTGAATTTTACTAGTGTTTCCTGATCATTCTTTTCCTGTTCCAGGATTCAATCCAGAATCCCACACTGAATTTACTTATTACTCCTCCCTTGTTGTTGTTAAGTTGTTAAGTGCTGTTGAGTCAGTTCCGACCCATAGTGACCCTGTATAGGGTTTCCAAGGAGCAGCTGGTGAGCTTGAACTGCCAACCTCACAGTTCAAACAGCTTTGCAATCTGACGTATTAACCCACAGCGCCACACCAGGTCTCCTCCCTAGTTTTCTCTAATCTGAAAAGTTCCTCAGTCTTTGTCATTCATGACTTCAATGGTTTTAATAAGTACTTATCAGTTATTTTGTGAATTGTCTCTCAATTTAGGTTTGTCTGATTATTTCTTATTGAAGTTATACTTGTTTCTTTGGATAAGAATACCATAGTGGTGATGTGCTCGAGTCAGTACATCTTACCAGGAGTATTTGGTGTTGAAATGTTTTATTACAGGTGATGCTAACCTAGATTACTTGGCAAAGATGTTATCTGTCAGGTTTCCCAAATGTAAACTTTTTATTTTTCCCTTTGCAATTGATATATATCTTGGTGGAGGTACATTGAGACTATGGCGATACCCTGTTTTTCATCCATAAATTTTAGTGTCTATACTTATTCAATCTGTATGATAAGCAAATCTGAGAAACTGGATTATATGAAGAAGAAAATGGCTTCAGAATGGGAAGAAGACTCATTAAGAATAACCTGCGATATGTAGATGACATAATCATGCATGATGGAAGGGAAGGACTCAAGATACTTACTGATAAAGATCAAAGATTAAAGTCTTCCATAGGGATTGCACCTCAATGTAAAGAAAACAAACCCTCACAACTGAACAATAAATGACATCATGATAAATGGAGAAAAAGTTGAAGTTGTCAAAGACTTCATTTTGCTTGGTTGTACAATTAATGCTCATGGAAGTAGTAGTCAAGAGATCAAAAGATGTATTGTATTAGGTAAACTTGCTACAAAAGATATTTTTAAAAACTTTTTATTGTGAATGGAATGAGGGTTAGTGGACAAGATCATCAGCTTTATCATCAACCAATCATACGTTTTGCTTCATCTCAATGATTGCAATTGCCTCCCTGCAACAGCAGTTGTCCTGTTTCTTCCCCGTGGCTTCCCTTTTACATCTTATTTTTCATAAATCAATTAAAAAATTATTTGATGTACACATATAAAACAAAAAATAAATATTCATCTAAAGGTCCTAAAAGCATATTCTGCAAGCCAGCCTCCTGCCCACAAGCACACAGCCTTTCTCAATCTATAGGCCTAGAGCCTGTAGCTGCTCTATCTCTCCACGTCATCATCTCTGTCACTGTCTCTGCTGTCGCTGCTATTCTAGGTAGGATCTCATGCTCCACTCATGCTCTTCTTTCTTGATGATCCTGGAATCATCTGTCCCTGAAATGAAAGATTAACTGCTCCCCACTTTTAGTTACAGATCTTCTACAATTACAGTTTTGACAATCACAGTTAATCCTGCTAGCAATTACTCAAAATTGAATCATAATATCTTAACACCATCAGCACCCATCCCCTTTCACCAGACCCATCAAAGAAGAGGAAAACTATTTAGTGGGAATATTAACTTAACCCCCTTGTTCTGAGACTAAGCACACTCATGAAAGCTTGTAAGCCAGCCACTTTGTGCCTTTATAGCCGCCCACTCTTCATAGTCAATGTCTAGATTGCCCATCTCTATCAACCCAGTGCACTGAGGAAACAAATGTGTTCATTGGTATGAATAATCCTTCCATTCCAGCTGGAATTTTGAGCAACTGCACCCATAAGCAAAAGTCTAGTTCATCAAATTGTAGCAATTTACATTTGTTCACGGTATCAAGCATCTTTATCTCATCAAGTTCTAGTTGGCTAGCTGTCCAAACTAGGTCAAATGAGTATTAGCTGCACATTTGGGAATTCATGGAAGTCTCCCTGTACTTCAGACTGAGACAGGCAGGCCTGTGGAAATAGGTGCCAGCCCCCCCATGTCCTTCAGGCTCACAGCTCATTTCTGGAGCAAGGTTCACATTCCAGGAAATAAGCAACGACTACCTTAGCCTCATGTGATTACCCAGGCTAATCTGTTCCTGACCCACCTTCGGGAGGGAACAGAGCCCTAAGCTAATGTTTACCTGCTTCCACTTCTGTAACTGCTCGCTTGTATGCTCATACATCCTTCCCCACCATGTGTTTGAATCAACCAATCCCAGGTAGCCCCATGAAGCGTTTGGTCCCCGCTAACCAATCCCAAATGAACTCATGTATGCACCCCTATTCCCTATAAAATATCCTTACACAGAGAAGACGGGGCTCAGCCTCTGGATACGAATTCGTTGAGCCATGTACTAGCACAATAAATCGCTTCTTTTGTTACAACTCACGTGGTGTTGGCAACTCTTTCAGAGCGACTCTGGTAACAAGACCAGCTGCCACTTCACTCTTAGCCTTCAGTGGCTAGATCAGTGTCCATAGGCTCAGGAGTTCACACATATTCCTAAATTTCAGACCAGCCAGGCCTTCCTTTTCTCTCTCTAATCTCAAGGTCAACGGTGTCAGTGAAACATGGCCAAACTCTGTCCATGTCCTCATTGCTGTATTTTCTCCACTTACACACACTCACAAGTAGACCCAGGTGGTCACCAATGAGTATACTAGACTTCTTGAGCATTCCTTTTGAGTTTCGGTCTTAGAAGAGGGTGTCCCTAATGGGCTGACCTTTCTTGCCTTGATACCTCCAAAGCAAACTGCTTACTTGATATTCTACCAGCCAAGCACTCTGCCTTTTTCTCTGCAGGTCTTTCTTTCAATAAGATTCTTTTGTTCTCCCAGCAGTTCTGGGTTGGTCTGCATATCTTCTCAAGTGGAAATGTCTCAACTCAGATTGCTCTGGGTGAGGCTCAGGAATCCACCCAAGGCCCCATACTCTACAAAGGCTTAACAAGAAGCCTATTTCCTTGGGCAAATTCCAATTCCTCTTATTGCAAATCTAATCATTTATAGGCTAAAGATAGGCTTACAAGCTTTCTATAATCATAATTTCCAATATCCATTTCTATCACTCTTAAATGTGTATTTGACAATAGTAGGCAGGGGAAACTACAAGACATTCAAACACCTAAACATTTTTCCTCCTCCTTTACCCATTCAGATTATGTCTCCGTCTTTGTATCACAGAACATAGTTGTTTCAAGGTTGTGCATCAATCATTATTTACCTCTATTCTATTTAGGCTATGCATATCTCCCTATGACTTCCCCTATCTTCATTGCTCATCTGCCACCCTCCCTCATCTCATTCATTGCCTCCCCCACTTCTACATTGCCTTCCCGGCACCTGAGCTAACATGTATCTACATTCTAACCATTGATTTGTTCTCCCCTCCCTCCCACCACTGATAACCATCAAAGAATGTTTCTTTTAGTATAGAAATTTAGTATATGGTGTTTTGCCTATTCATCATTATTCTTCATAGGATTCTGTTGTGTGTATGTACCAAAGTTTGTTTATCCTTTCTTCCATTGATGGGCATTTAGGCTGGCTCCATTTTTTTTTGTTATTGCGAATAATGCTGTGATGAACATTGGTGTGCAAGTATCTACTTGTGTTCTGGTTCATATTTCTTATGGATATATACCAAGTAGAGGGATTGCTGGATCATAAGGTATTTCTCTTTCCAACTTTCTGAGGAAGCTCCATATTGTTTTCCAGAGTGGCTGAACT
>NW_006409012.1:373836-378343 GCF_000296735.1 Chrysochloris asiatica | reverse complement strand
TTTCTTGTAGAGATGTTGTTATTTACTATAAATTTTAGAGATGAATCCTTTGTCTGATATGTTGTTGCACAATTTTTTTTTCTGGGCTCCTTTTTTGTTACAGCAGTTTTAGATTCGAGAGTGTCACAGCAGCCCTGGGGCCGAGAATGTCACAGCAGCTCTTGATTGTCATTGAAGAAACCGAGACCACTCAGAGAGGTGAAGCAGAGTTTCAGATTTTATTAAGCTGGCTGGCTCAGAGGAACTAATTTCTCCAGATTCTGAGCACCAAATATAAGGTAGTACAGACTTACATGGAGTCAGAATTGGGGAGGGGTTAGGCTGCGGACCTGTTTGAAGACAGGAGGGAAACCAGAAGATTGGTCCCACTCAATAACCTGACTAACATTTTAGTTTGACTCCTGGTCAGAGAGAATTGATCCCACTCACTAACCTGCTTAACATTTTAGCTTGTCTTGGGCAGAGAGGGCAGTGGATGATTTTACCTTTTCCTGTTCATTCTCCCCTTTGATGCCCTTTGGGAACTTTTCCCCAGGGGCATCATCTAAATGTGTAAGGAATGGTATTTTGATATTGATTATTGGTACCCTTTTCGATTGATTATTGCTTTAATGAGTGTTCGTATGGCCTTGATTGCTAGTGGGAGGAGGCATGGAATGATTAAGTAAATTCCAAATAAAACAGGACTCCACCCATGAGGGTCTGGCACCCTTTAAAGGCAAAGAACTACCCTCCCTATAGCATCTCTGGTTTCCACCTATTCCAGGTTTGCACAGGGATATGGACAACTTTCTGCATTTTACGAGGTCTTCTACTGCCAGATTCTGGCCATTGATTTGTATGCAGCAGTTAGCAAAATTAAATTTCTCATATACCCCTCCTCCTTCCTCAGCCAGTAATTAGGGCTAATCTATCTTGATAGATGGTATTTTGCATCTGGGTCTCATGGTGCGCAAGAAGGGTTAGGGCCACCCCAGTTCCATTGGTTATAGATTCAGTTACCTAGGAGAGTGCCCTTACATTTACAGCAACTATAGAATAGTAGTGTGGTTATTGTTCGGCCCACCTTTGTGGTGTGGGTGTATAGATTACACAGATTTCTCCCTTTCCCACACCTCAAAGTCTAATTAAAATGAGTCCCATGGCAGACATCCTAATGTTTCGGCCATGCATAGATCAGCCAGCTCCTGGTTTGTGGCTGAAGCAGGGCGGGTTGTACATCTCAATGGTACCTTGTAAGGGTTGGTAGTTTCATGCCGGGGACTGGCCTCGACATAGGGGTTCGGTTCATGAGATGGAGATACCTGGTGGTGATAGAGATAGCAAAAGAGACACAGAGATACAAAGAGAGAGACAAAGAGACACTCCGAAACCAGAGTGAATGCTGGACTGGCATCAGGCAGATCCTGCATTGCAAACATCTCAGCCATGAAGGCCGTAATATCCTGCATAGTAAACATCTTAGCTAAACAGACAGTATGGTTGCAATGCTGGACTGAGCCCCCTGCATGCTGTAATGCACACCTTGCCAGTCGTAATGCACGCAGTGCCCGCACTGCCTGCAATCCCAGCAAAAAGCACCTGGATTCGTTCTGTGCCTCCTTTTATTTAGGGGAGGAACCATACACAAAGTTAGGAGGGACGAAGACAAGGTACAGCTGTCAATCTTATTTTTCCAGAGATTCAGGCAACTTTACATCATACTTTGGAGGTTCGAATCTCACGACTGCAACTTGGTTTCTCAAGCTTAATTAACATACCTTTTAGCACCTAGCCTCAAATGGAGGGAGGAAAGGGGGGATTGGGAGGATTCCCATTGTGTCAGCTGCCCAGGCCAGGTTCTTTAGGAAAAGAGACGCCTGGGTGAATAGGCAGCACCTGGAAACACTTTAGGGAGGACATTCCTATTGTCCTTGGAACAGACCAGGGAGCCACCCAATTTACCTTGAATGAATTCTCTGAGGGAAAAACTTTGCCTGTTTGGAATTTTACAGTCTTGGCTTTTAGGGAGATATCACATTTATCTGTGGATATCAAGGGCTTCATGTCTGCAATTAATAAAACATAACTGGATATTAAGATGAAAAATAATTTGTTATTAACTGCCAGGTGGCTAGATCTGTTCCTCAGAGCCTGCGACCTGTAACACTCGGGCCTATAGGGCCTCGAACTTCTGACCAGGCCTACACAGTCTGCAACAGTTTCAGTTTCAGCTTCCCATAGAGACGAGGGTTTCTTCAGTATGCTGTGTTGAATCTAGGTGGGGACTACTTCTACCTTGGCTTCTGGGCTTGGGATAATTTCTTGTTCTAGTCCTCAGTAACCTTTGCAGATGCTTCTGGATGCCCTCCCAAAAGGAAAAACTAATTTATTACACTCTGAGCTAAATAGACCCAAATGTTTTTATTCCGTTGAAAGGAATAATGTCTTATGAGTGTCCCATTGTGTCCAAGGTTTGAGTCCAGCTAACTTGACAGCTGACAGGGTGGCTAGAAGGACTTCCCAGGGTCCAATCCACTTTTTTCTAACTGATTTTCAGGTCCTGCTCTCCATGTTCTGAGCAGAATATGATCTCCGGGTGGAAGGGGTCAGGTTACCTATAAGGAAGGAAGCAGACTTGTGAAGAGCAATTTTACAAATAATAGAAAATGTGTGGTGGAGGTGTTGTGCATACCACTGTACCTTTAAATCTTGGCTGAGGTCAGGTAGAGGGTTGAGGGAAGCTGCCTGGGAAAGTTACTATACAACTTTGTAAGGACTCGATTTAAGCCCACTTCTGGGGGATACCTGAATTTGAAACAGGGCTAAGGCAATACCTGGTCCCAATGTAGATAAATTTCCTGACAGTTTTGTCATTTGTCTCTTTAGAGTATGGTTCATTTTCTCGAATTTCCATGTTGAATGCAATCCCATTTCATCTGTAGGTTTTTGCTGCTCCGTTGTCACTTTGGACACTCTGAAAATACAAACTTGGAGGTAATCTCCTTCAAGAGAATTTTCACTATTTCTGAAGTTCTTAGTTCTGGTGGGGGAAAACCTCTACCCAACTGGAAAAGGTATCTACAAAGACAAAACCAGAAAATATTTAATTCTTCTGCTTGGGGCATCTGCATGAAATCAACCTGTTACTTTTCAGGGGTTTGTTTACCTTGATATTGGTGCAGGACAGTGTGTTCTTGAGGCAGGTAACAAACAGTCAGAGCTAACCTCCTGAATGATTTTTTAAAAAATTTCTTGCCTTAGAGCCAGGGTCTAATGAACCAAGCCAGGGCCTCTTTCCTGTAGTGGGTCATTTCATGGACTCATTTAAGAAGAGCAGGGACTAGTTTTCATAGGATCAGAACCATTCTATTACTGTCTACTTTTAACTTCTCAGAACCAGAACAATTCCATTCTCATTTACTTTTCATCCTTTAAATCCTCTCTCAAATCCTTCTGTCTCAGTTCTACTCAAGCCCTCTGGGTACACATTCAGTCTTTCTTGCCAACATTTCTAATGTCCACGTCAGTGCAATCAGTTCAGCTTTTTGAGCTGAGATCCCCTGCAGGAGGGCTATTGCCTCTACCTGGTCTTGTAAGATTACTATTATACACCCTGCTATCTGAGTCCCTTTTTCCATGTAGCACCAACTCAACGGCATTTCACAACAACAATAACAACTTCTGTTCATGAATAACATCTAGTCTGCCAGATATAGTCAAACAGGTTAGGTTGGCTGAAGAATACTTGGTCAATGATTTCTATACAACCACGATTCAGCCCCCCCCAGTTGTCACATCAGGGAGGAGGATGACAGGTTTAGTCACCCCATAATTCACAGGGTAATATTCAGATTGTCCAGTACAATAACCTGGTATTGCCTATCCATTCTGTTTTGAGCCATAGGCTTCCCTTCTTTTGCAGCAGGGAGACAACTTGATGGGAATGGGATGAGCTGGCCAGTGTGAATTTCTTGGTCTTTTTCCTGAGAGGATATTGGTTTCTGTAGGATGGTCAGTTTCTAGGCTTCAATCAGACCTCTATAGGTGATGCTTGTTGGCTCTCCCTGGAGTTCCGCTAGTCCACACAAGGGGTTTACCTGATTGTCAATCTCCTCAGGCTAATGTGACTGGTTTCCTGAGTTTGGATCAATAATTGCCAAGCATGTTCATGAGGAACCTCCATCTTCAGACTTTTGGTTTCAGAAAGCTGTTTGAAAATGCAACTTTGGAAGCAGGTCCTGGCCCAGTAAGGGGACCAGACAGTTATTTTCCTTTCCCCAATGAAGCTTTCCAGGGGTTTCAGGAAGAACTGGGCCTCAGGCTTCCCTGGGATCTCAGTCACCATCGTTGAATGGAATGATAACAATCTGTCCCCCATTGTTATTTTCAGCTGAGGTCCAGGGTTGGAGTAATAGGGGTGGCAGAGATTGATGCCAAACTCATGCTGAGCCCCCTTACCCTCTGACACCGTTAGTCTTCTACAGACAATGAAGCTTGTTCAACCATTTGTTGAGTTGGATGGCTT
>NW_006409012.1:370809-371803 GCF_000296735.1 Chrysochloris asiatica | reverse complement strand
GTTGGAGGAGTGGGAGGGTGGGGAAAGGAGACAGGGGATATGTACCAGCCAGACAGATATAGCACGGTCATCTTGAACTTTTGCAGGTGGCTTTGAAGGCAAGAAGGCAGTTGGTGGCCCAGGAGACATACCACTTATTAATGGAGAGAAAGGTATGACATTTATTCTTGTACCCCCCATTATCCTAGAGACGAGCGGCATGGCCAGCTCTCACAAGTGTACACTACCAGAGAAGCTTCTACTCTCTGGGTGGTTGTAGGTGCTTCAAAATGTGTGGGGAACTAGCAGTACCAACTTCAGCCCTTAAGAACTGGTTTTGGTCAGCCCTGGGTTAGTGGGACCTTTCACCCTTGACTACCCTCTGGGATGGAAATACCTTGGTCCCCCACCTGTTTGGGGGTCTACATGAGCTACTTCTAGATTGGGTGCTCAGGATAGACAACATCTAACCCTATAGGAACACCATCTAGTGCCTTAGCATCATTGTGTCATTCCTTGCCCACTCACCATGTGAGAACTTTGGCTTGCAGGAAACCTCAGAATTTTCTTCTCTTTGGGTCTGGCACCAACCATGGTTTTTCCTTTCATTGCTTTTGTTTGTTTATTCCTTCCTCTTCTTCCTCTCTCTCCCTATCCTTTCTATCTTCCATTTCATCTTTCTGCTTTTCTTTCCCAACTGCTATTGCTTCTTTTTTCTCCTTCTCTTCTTTTTTTGCTTGTTTTTCTTTCATCACTGATTTCTTTTTCATCACTCATCCATTTCCCTAAATGTGCTTATATCAATGGAACAGAATACATACAGTCAGCTGATCTTTGACAAAGGACCAAAACACATCAAATGGGGAAGAGATAGACTCTTAAACAAATGGTGCTGGCAAAACTGGAAATCCATTGGTAGATAAATGGAACAAGGTCCATATCTCACATCATATCCAAAAACAAAGTCAATGTGGATTAAAGACCTAAGTGTAAATTCTAGAATTATAAAGATCAT
>NW_006409012.1:368769-370432 GCF_000296735.1 Chrysochloris asiatica | reverse complement strand
ACCCTATATAGAGAGATGCAAATCAGAACAACAATGAGATATCATCTCTCCCCAGAATTAATAATAAAAGTTAAAAAAAAAAAAAAACCAGAAGATAGCAAACGCTGATAAGGGTATAGAGAGATTGGGACCCTCATACATTATTGGTGGGACTGTAAAATAGCTCAATCACTGTCAAAAACAGTAGGAATAGCAAAACCGGACCCAGCATTCCCTATACTTGGTATATATCCACAAGAAACAAGAGTCATGACACGAATAGATATATGCATACCATGTTCATTGCAGCAATAAGACAGAGACAGTCTAAATGCCCATCAGTAGAAGAATGGATAAACAAATTTTACATACACACATTGGAATACTGCCCAATGTTGAAGAATACTGAAGAATCTGTGAAACACTTCATAGCATGAGTGATCCTGGAGAATATTAAACTTAGTCAATCACAAAAGAATAAATATTGTATGAGACTACTACTATTGTAAAATTCCAAGAAATGTTTTTCATGCTTAAAGAAATATTAGTTGATGGTTGCTAGGGATGGGAAGGAAAGGAGAGTAATTTACAGCTAAAGGGTAGACTTATATTAGCTCACATGATGGGGAAGGTCATACACAAAAAGAGGGAATTTGGCAGAAGAACTATGAAGACAGGTGAAGATACAGGGAACTATGTAAGGGCAAAAGTGGACAGATATAAATTGTGATATATACACAACCGTGGTACAAGTGTCCTGCGAGTAGATACATAGATAGATACACAAGCTGAACAGGTATGAGAGGGAGAGTTGGGAATATATCCAAATATATGAAGATTTGAAAGAGGATACTTGTACCTGAGTATTTACCTTTGCTGCAAACACACCTATCAATTTGGTGGAGCAGGTTGTTGTTGTTGCTGCTTTGTGCTGTTAAGTCAGTTCTAACTCTTAGTGACCCTGTATAGGGTTTTTGAGAGCAGCTATTGTGTTTGAACTGTTGACTTTGTAGTTATCAGTCCAGATGCAGGGGAGAAAATGATGAAAACTTTTTGGATATTACCATACATCCTAAGGCACTGAGTTATTGGCCCTGGGATTCAGGACTAGAGTCTCAGGGGACTCCATGATCAATTAACATAGAAAAGACAATGGTTTACATCCTACTTTGATGAGTAGCATCTGGGATCTTGAAAGCTCATGAGCAATATTGTAAGGTGCAACTATTGGTCATTCCATGTGTGGAAGAAAGAATAGTGATGAAAATTGAAGATGTTTGGAATCAACTAGTACAATGGATCAATGGAGAAGGTGAGCATCAGTCACTCGAAGAACTAGATGGTATCCAGCTACCACTATCAACTGTTCTGAAAAAGATCGCATTAGAAAGTCATGGATAGAGTGGCAAAAAATGTGGAACAAACTCAAAATTAAAAAAAAAAAAATGAAATTGGACTAACTGATCAAAAAGAAACTGGAGGAACCTGAGACGCTGGCCCCTAACCATGCTTCCAGTCTGGAACAGAACTCACCTTAGTTGTCCAATATTCAAACAAGCAGTAGATAAGTACATAAAGAGGACAGCAACTCTAGTAAGGTATACTTACCATGGAATTGTCAATCATTCAAGATTAAAAGGGTAACATTTATCTAAGGAAAGTTTTGAGAAGGGATGGGAAGGAG
>NW_006409012.1:365964-367659 GCF_000296735.1 Chrysochloris asiatica | reverse complement strand
GGGTCAGAGAAGAAGAGGAAGACCCCTAACAAGATGGATTGGCTAAGTTGCAGCATCAATGGACTCAAGCATGGCAACAGTAAGTGAGGTTGGCCCAGGATCGGGCAGTGTTTCGTTCTGCTGTGCATAAAGATGCTATGAGTTGGTACCAACTCGATGGCACCTAACAACAACAACAACAGCACTAGTAAGACATGCTCACCATGCAATGGTCAACCATCCAAGATCAAAAGGAAAGTATTTACCTAAGGACAAATTCAGAAAGGTTGGGAAGGAGGGTGGAATGGAAATAAGAATACAGGGAGAAAGTAGGATAAACTGTTGCTACATGGAGAAGTTTGCTGTCATTGAGATGAAACAAAGCATATGATTTGTTATGTGTGAAAATTGATGATCTGCTCTATAAACCTTAACTCAATTCATAATGAAAAGCTTTAAAAAATAAATAACACCATGGGTAATCATTGCAGTTTCTAGTGGTCTATTATAAGATTAAGATTGTTTTCCTCCTACATTAATAGTTACTCCATAGCTTTTATTTGTAATTATTTATAAGTGGAACTGCACTTTTCTCTATATTTGTTCCTGTGTGCGTTTGTGTATATGTGTGAAAGAGAAAGAGAAAAGTAAAAAAGAGGGAGAGAGAGAGAAAGAAAGATGACATACTAGCTCCTTACTTTTATAGATTTTAATACATGTCAGCATAAATTTAGACGGATACTGACTCATTTGGCAGGAAGAACAAGTCCACAGAGTAAACAGAAAATGCAGTGATATCCAAGAAGAAAGAAAGGTGTATTTTAAAATGAGTTGAGGTGCTTTATCAAAATTATTTTCAATTTCTCAGCCATGTTGAATTTCTATCTTGATCTCCACACTGTTTCACAAACTAAAAAATTTCTTCTCCTTCCTCCCTTTCTCTGCCAATCCCATGTCTATTTGAACATTGTTGTTATTAAGTGCTATTAAGTCAGTTCCGCCTCACAGCGACCCTGTGTAAGGTAACTGAGGAGTTGGGTTTAAATCACCGGTCTTGCAGTTCAAACCGACTTTGTGGTCCAGTGCTTCTCTTACAGCGTCACAGTAAGTCTTAATTTAGACATTGTTGTTGTTGTTGTTGTTAAGTGCTGTGGAGTTGGTTCCGACTCATAGCTACCCTGTATAGGGTTTCCTGAGGAGCAGCTGGTGAATTTAAACCGCAGACCTTGTGGTTCAAAGTGACGTTGCAGTCCAACGCATTAACCCACAGCACCACACCAGGATGAATTTACCAGGACGAATTTAGACGTTGTTGTTGTTGTTAAGAACCGTGGAGTCGGTTTGACATTAAGTTCCACATCTTCTACGTTTTTATAACATCTTTTCTGTTCTCATAAGTACTAATGGTTCACACCTTACTGAGTTTTGTGTGAGCTATTGATAGTCTTTGTCCCATTCTTGGTTATTATTTGTCTCTTAGACCTTATTCCAAGCATCTTCCCTACCCCATAAAAGTTAGCCATTTCCTTCTTGGGGACATATTGTGTTAACCTGCTCTACAGTTCTGCCCCAAATGTATTCTAACTAGTAGTTTATAGCTTTTTCCTCTTTTAGACTGAGGCTATGAACAATTTGGGTACTGAGATTATGTCTTCCTTATTTTTATATCTTTAAGGAGCTCTGGTAGTGCAGTAGTTATGAATCGGGCTGCGAACC
>NW_006409012.1:362971-365602 GCF_000296735.1 Chrysochloris asiatica | reverse complement strand
AAAAAAGTGTCCAAGCACTCAGTTCATGCATGCAAATACTAACTAATCAACTACTCATTATCAATACCTAGCAAAACTTTCTCCCTGGAGCCTACACTTTATTACATGGAAGATCAAATCATTTAAGATGACATCTGACAAGCTATAGTTGCTCTTTAGCTAAATAATTTCTTCAGAATATCCTGGGTTATGTTTCCTTTGTGAAGGCATTTGTAATTGTTAGGTCATGTATCTCCATCTGTAAAATAAATTGATAATATTGTTGTTGTTAAGTACCGTGGAGTCAGTTCCTACCATAGTGACACTGCACAGGGTTCCCGAGGCTGCAAATCTTTACGTGAGCAGAAAACCTCATCTTTCTCTCAAGGAACAGCTGGTAGTTTCGAACTTCAGACCTTGAGGTTAGCAGCCCAATTCATAACCACTATGCTACCAGAGCTCGTCATGCGTAAATACAAGAAACCAAATTATGAACAATAATTTATATAAAAGTAATCTTTCTTGTTTGTATTTTAAAAAATCTCAGTTGTATTTATCAGAGTTCAGTAAAACTTTTCCTGAAAAAATAATCTATATCTAAATATCTGGATAGTGTCATTTCACTGAAAAATAATATAGATATTGGAGAAATATTTATAATTACTCTACCTTTTACCATTTTAAATAAAAGAGCCATTGGTAGTAGAACAGAATATTACTTAGATATTTTATAGAGTAATATTTCCCAGTGATTGAATTTAACAAATATTTACTGTTCAATCAGTTCAGTGTGGTCTGATATCCAGTTTTATAAGCATAATAAAATAAAATATTGCTTAATCTCATTTCATTAAAACACACACAATTGCCATCAAGTTGATTTCAACTTAAGGTGATACCCATGTGTTTTAGAGTTGAACTTGGCACTATAGGATTTTCAATGACTGTGATCTTTCTTTCCTAAGGTGACTCTGGGTGGATTCAAACTGATGCCTCTTTGGTTAGTAGCTAAGCACTTGACTATTTGTGCTGCCCAGAGACCCCAATATACTGCACAGGTTCCTCGTATATGTGTGTGTTAGGAGGATTATAAATATAATCTTCAGAAGAGTGGTCACCTCTACAAAAATGCAAGGGGACTGGAGCAAAGAGTAGCCTCCAGTAACTTCCATAGGATTTGTTATTGTTGGTGAATGCCATTGAGTCGGTTCTAACCCATAATGACCCATAGGACTAGCAATGCTTTATTCTGTGTGAGGTCATGGGTTCATAGTTGCTTATTCTTTTTGTGCTTCATAATTTAGGTGTACATACTATTTGAGTCCTGGTGTGGTACTGTGGGTTAATGTGCCAGACTGCAAAGCCATTTGAACTGCAAAGTTGGCAGTTCAAGCTCACCAGCTGCTCCTTGGAAACCTATACAGGGTTGTTATGAGTCAGAACCGACTCAACAGCACTACACAACTCTTTGATTAAGCAATCCCATTTTAAAAAATATCTCCTACAGAAACAAAGCATCACTATACTAGAATATGCAATAAAAGGGAGCAGAAGGGCTTTCAGAAATATGGTGGACCAGACAGGCATGTTGCTTAGATTCTCTGCAATGAAGACACAGAGGCTAAATAAAACAGACTTCAGATGATAATCCTGAAACTCTGAGCTTCAGAGGAAAGGATATAGTAGTGGGCTGAATACCCAGTGAGTAAGGAGAGGAAAAGTATAGGTAAAGTGTCAGCTAGCCTGACACGCAGTCAGTTTGAACTTTCATTAGCAGTGTTCTATCAGGACAGTGACCTGATAATTGGCTCTGCTTGTCTGGGACCACACAAGCACTTATACTGGTGACAGACAACTAGAAACATGAAATCCTCCCCTTACTCCCCACACCTTCACAGTGGCCAGAAGCATGACCAGTCCCAACCTTCACTGATATAAAGGCAAGTGACACCCACCCTACACAGCCCCTGCTCTGCCTGAGGTGGAAGCATACCTTTGTGGATCATGCTGTGGGTGCATGCCACCCCTGTGTCTAGAGTGCGTACTCTTCATCTTCTTGGATCAGTAGAATGCACAGTGGTAGATAGGTGCTCTGCCCCCAGCCACCCTTGGACAGGCAGGAACTACTTTCAGGAGTGGGTGCCCTGCCCCCAGCCACCCTCTGTGCTGGCACAAACTTCTTCTGGGATCAGACACATTCTAGGTTGTCAAAACCCATCCCCACACCCCCATGACCTATTTGGTTGGTAGAAGGCACCAACCCGAATAAGGTGCCCTGCCCACCCAACAATCTTCTCCTTTCTGTGCCCTACCTCCCCGTGACTCTTCTCCCTTTTATAAAAATTATATTTTTCTTTCCCTTACTTTGTTTTTCCTTTCATGCTTTCCTTTTTATTTCTTCACCCCCCTTCCCTTCTCTTAGTTTTTCTTTTCTCTTTTTGCTCCTATCACTACTTTCTGAAAAATGTTATTTTCTCTTTTCTTGTTTTGATTTTCCTTTCCTTTTCCTCTTTTTAGTTATTATTATTTTTCTTGTTTCTTGTTTTACCTCTTCAAAATTTTTTTTCAGAGAACAAACAAGATGGCAGATCGGGTGGACGTATAGCAGAGAGCTCCGCCAACAACAACACAGAATACCCGACCAAGCAGGCT
>NW_006409012.1:354816-359841 GCF_000296735.1 Chrysochloris asiatica | reverse complement strand
TTTTTTTTTCATTTATTATTTTCCTTTTTGATGTTGTTTACTATTTTTCCCCTCTATTTTTAATTTTCTTGTCTCACCTGGACCTCTTGATCAGTGATAGATGGTGACCAACACCAGCACAACCCACCATCAACTGTGCTACACAAACAGTGAACAAAGACCTGCACACAGAGTTACAGCTACTATTACACCCTCTAAGAGACAGGTGGTGAGCACCTAAGAACACACTAACATACAATCACCAAGTAAATACAAATGCAACACTGCAATGCCTCAGACAACAGAAAGTTTCAGTTCACATGAAGAAATAAGACAGAGTGATTTAAATAAGCAACCAAAATACAGAGTTAGAAAACATTGCTGAAAAGAAAAGGTATTGGAACTAGTTGATACGAATTTGAAAGACTTATGTAGGTACCTTCAACAGTTGAAAGAAAGATTGAGAAAGCTGTAGACAAAATCAAGAAAAACAGACAAAACTTTACAATAATTCAGATAAAAAGTACAAGAACAAACTAAGAAAGTAAATAAAGAATTAGAAACCATACAAAACAGAAAATAGGAATTTCGAAGATCAATATGAAGATTTCAGAAATTAATAATGCATTGAAAGGGCAAAAGAGTAAAATTGAATCGGTGGAAGACAGAATTAGGGAGATTGAAAACACATCTGAAATACTAATCTGTTAGAGGAACACTCACACAAAAGAGCAAAAACAAAACAAAACAAACAAGAAAACACAAAGAAAGCCTAAGAATTATGTGGGATGCAATCAAGAGGAACAATTTAAATGTGAGATTGGAATTCCAGAACAGGATGAACACAGAAACTTGTCTAACGTTTATTGAAAGAAAAGTTTCCTAAGGTCCTGAAAGACAAGAAGATAGGCATTCTAGAAGCTCAATTAAACATTAACAGGACAGACTCCAAATGGAAAACACAAGATATATCATAATTGAAGTTTCCAAAACAAAAGCCAAAGAAAAATTTCCTGAAAGTAGCCTATGAAAAATGAAAATTCTCTATAAAAGCGAATATCTAAGACTAAACTATGATTTCTCAGCAGAAACCATATAGGCTAGACAGTGGAATTACATATATAAAACTCTGTAACAAAAAGTTTCCAACCAAAAATTATAAACCCAGAAAAACTGTTGCTCAAATGTGTTGGTGAAATTTGAATATTTCCAGAGCAACAGAAATTAAAGGAATTTATAAAAACCAGGCCAATCTTATAAGAAATACTAAACAGAGTTCTTTGGGTAGAGACAGAACAATTGTAGACTAATCTGTTAGAAGAACAGTCAACAACCTTAGATTAACATTCATGACAACATCATCTAGAAGTGAAACCACATATAGAAATATCCAAAGTAAAACACGATTACAAGACTGAAAATAGAGAACCAGAGACAACAGTTTGGAAATGAAGAAAATTACAAAGTAGGAAGAGGGAATTAAAAATATAATGACAGAACTTGCAAAACGAGAGGAAACCAAGTCAATATCAACATACAACAGACTGTTTTAAACTTTGGTAGAAAATAATAAATTGCAGGGTAACCTCAAAGAACATTAATAAATATTTTCAGCAAAACTAAAGAGGGAAGTCATAAAGATTTAGTAAACACTAAAACAACAATTATGAAAATGACAAAACACTCAAAATAACTCAGCACAAAGGTTATTTGAAACAAAAAGCCAGCAGCCATGCACAACAACAAAAAAACACACATAAAATCACAGCAATAAATGCACTTATATTAATAGTTACATTGAATATTAATGCATTAAATGCACATTCAAGAGACAGAGGGTGGCAGAATGGTTGAGAAAACTGGAACCATCTGAGACACAAAGACAAAATTAGACTAAGAATCAAAGTATGGAAAAAAAATTAAGGAAATGGCAATAAAAAATATTGAGTAGCAGTATTAACTTCTGAAGAAATATATTTTTAGGCAAAAATCTGCATAAGAGATAAGGAAGGACATTATATAGTTATTAAAGGGCCAAATGAACAGAGGATAATAGTCTTAATAAATATCTATGTGCCCTAATGAAAGAGCCTCAAAATACATAAATCAAACTCTAACACAATAGTAAATAATGACAACTCTATGATAATGTTATCATGTACCATGAACTTGCTGCAAACTCATAGAGACCCTATGCACAACAGAATAAAACACTGCCCAGTCCTGTGTCATCTTCACAATTGTTGTTTGAGCCCATTGATGCTGTCACTGTGCCAATCCATCTGCTTGGGGGTCTTCCTCTTTTTCGTTGAAACACCACTTTACCAGGTATTATGTCTTTCTTGGCAATAGGTCCAAAGAACATGCGATGAAGACTAGCCATCCTCACTTCTAAGGAGTATTCTGAGTGTATTTCAAGACAGATTTATTTATTCTGGCAGTCATGGTACTTTCAACTTATTTGCCAAAATACAAATACATTGATTCTTCCATGGGTTTCCTTATCTATTTTCCAACTTTCACATGCATATGAGGCTACTGAAAATACTATGACTCAGGGCAAGAGCATCTTAGTCCTCTGATTAATATCTTTACTCTTTGAAAAACACTTTCAAGAGGTCTTTTGCAGTAGATTTGTCTAATGTAATGTGTCACTTAATTTCTTAGTTTCGGCTTCCATGAGTATTGATTGTAGATCCAAGTAAAATGAAATCTTTGACAACTTCACTCTTTCTTCTGTGGTTCATGATGTTATTTATTGGTCCAATTGTGTGAAGATTTTCACTAAGGTGCAATCTATATTGAAGTCTTTAGTCTTTGATCTTCATCACTAAGCATTTTCAAATCCTTTTCACTTCAAGCAAGCAAATTTGTGTCATTGGCATAGCTCAGGTTGTTAATGAGTCTTCCTTCAATCCTGATGCCATGCTAGTTCTTCATATAATCCAGTCTCTCAGATTATTTGCTCAGCAAACAGATTGCATAAATTTGGTGAGAGTATCAACCCTGACACACACTTCTCTTGATTTAAAACCATTCAGTATCCCTTGTTCTATTTGAACAACTGCCTTTTGGTGTATGTACTTGCTCTGCATGAGCACAATTAAGTATTCTAGATTATCCATTTTTGCACTGTTATCTACAGTTTGTTAATATTCACTCAGCCAAATGCCTCTGCATAGTCAATAAATCACAAGTAAATATCTTTCTGGTATTCTCTACTTTCAACCAAGATCCATCTAATGTCTGCAGAGATATATCTCTTCCCATGTCCTCTTCTGAATCCACCTTGAATTTCTGGTAGTTCCCTGTCAATCTACTGCTACAGTGTTTAAATATCTTCAACGAATGTTTTCTGGCATGTGATATTGATGATAGTTGATGATTTCCACATCCTGTTGGATCACCTTTCTTTGGAATGGCACGAATGTAAATCTCTTCCAATTGGTTACCAGACAGTTGTCTTCAAAATCTCTTGGCATAGATGAGAGAGTGTCTCCAATCTTGCATCAGTTTGGTGAAAACTTTCAATATGTATTCCTTCAATTCTTGGAGCCTTGTTTATTGTTAATGTCTTCATGTAACTTGGAATTCTTCCTTCAATACCATCATTTCTTGATCATATTCCCTCTTGAAATAGTTGAGCACTGACCAATTCTTTATGGTTGAGTGACTCTACATTTCTTTTTAAAGTTTTTATTGAAAGTTTACAGGGCAGATCATCAGTTTTACATTTAACTTTGTTTCATTACAATGATTATAATCCCCTCCATGTACCAGCAGTTAATAGTATTTCTCTCTATTCAATTTAGCTCTTTTTTTTTTTTTTTTTTTTTTTACACACTCAGGCATATATAATAACTTAAACCATGAAAGGGCACATTCTGAAAGCCTACCTCCTGACCACCAGCTCTCAGTCCCTCGCTTCCCATGAATCTAGAGTCCTCAGCTGCTCCCTCTGTCTCTATCTCTGTCTCTATCTCTATCTCTTCTCTGCTTCTCTGGATAGGGTCCCGCATTTTGTTTGTGCTCTTCTCCCTTGATGGTACTAAGGTTCTCTGTTTCTGGACTGTAAGATTAACTCCCTGGTTTTTGTTACAAATCTTCTACCTTTACAATTGTGACAGTCTCAATTAGTCATAATAACAAATACTCACTATTGAATCATAAGAATCTTATCCCCATCTCTTTTACCAGACCCAGCCAGACAAGATGAAAACTATTCAGTGGGGACTCTATCTTCCCCCACATACTCATTTTTTTTTTTAAAGCAGTGTTTACCTCTATTCCTTTTTCTTTATTTTTTTGATACAAAACAGAAAATACATAGTCATTTAAATGTCTAAAGGGCACACTTTGCAAGTCAGTCTCCTGTCCCCAGGCACACAGCCTTTCTCATTCCATGGAGATAGAGTCCTCAGCTGCTCTATTTCTCTATGCCATGGCCTCTGCCACTGTCTCTGCTGTCAATGCTTTTCTGGTTAGGGTCCCATTCTCCACTCATGCTCTTCCCTCTTGATGGTCCTAGGGTCCTCTGTTCCTGAATGAAAGATTAACTACTCCCCCATATTAGTTACACATCTTCTACATTTATAGTTGTGACAATCACAATTTGTTCTGACAACAGTTACACACAATTGAATCATAAAATCTTATCCCCCTCCCCACGCCCCACCCCCAACCCCTTTCACCAGACATCTTGAAAAGAGAAAAACTGCAGTGGGGATTCTACCTTAACCTCTTCATTCTGAAACTAAGCACACTCATGAAAGCCTTTAAACCAGCCACTTGGTTCCTTTATAGCCAGCCCCCCATTGATTTCCTAATCTTTTGATTTACTTTGCAAGATGGTTACTGATATTGTCTTGTGCAGAACAGTTCTTTTTTTTTTAAATTGTGAACTGAGTGATAATTTACATGAGAACATGGGCTTTACACCATTGTTTCATTGCAATGATTACAATCTCCTCCGTGCATTATCATTCAACAGCATTTGCTTCCATTCTCTCTGTTTTTCTTTTTTGGGGGGATGAGGGTGGGGGTGGG
>NW_006409012.1:352254-352882 GCF_000296735.1 Chrysochloris asiatica | reverse complement strand
GGATATTATACTATCACAGACAGCATTGTATTAGGAGACTTTAAAGCATCACTTTTAATGAAGAACAGAACAACTAGCATGAGGCTCAACAAAGAAACAAAATAACTAAACAACATCATAGCCAACTTGGCTTCATAGATATATACAGAACATTTACCCAACACTAGAAAAATATACATTATTTTCCAGTATACATAGAATGTTCTCTGGAATAGACCATATATTAGGCCACAAAACAAACCTCTATAAACTTACAAACTTGGAAATATCACATAATTATGTTGTTAGATATTCTGTTCATATAATTAATAAATGAAAAATCCAAGGTGAATATTGCTATTAATCATAATTCGAATTTTTTTCTGTAATAATGAAACAAATAATAATGTCATATTTAATGACAACAGAAATATGCATGTACGTTCATCAAATTACATGTAAAAAACACTCATATGGACATTATTCCTAATCACAAAATATGGAAAGTTCCTGAATGTGCATTTGCAGGAGAAAGAATAAATAATTTTTCTATATTTACATGTAGTCCTTGTGTGGTGCTGTGGGTTAATGTGCTGACCGCAAAGTTGGTTTGAACCACAAGATCGGCGATTCAGGCTCACTAGCTGCT
>NW_006409012.1:326884-349254 GCF_000296735.1 Chrysochloris asiatica | reverse complement strand
TGTGATATATGTGAATCCCAGTGTAGCACCGTAGGATAAGTACTGGACTGCTAATCACAAGATTGGTAGTTCAAACCCACAAGCTGCTCCTTGGAAACCCTATATCAGGTTTCTGAGTCAGAATCAACTCAACAGCACTTAACAAAAACAACAACAATGCTGTTAGAAGACAGGATTAAGTCAGCATAGTAGTCACTCAGTAGTAAGTGGCTAGAAGAGAGCACAAGTGGACTTCCATGTGTTAGTAATGTTCTGTTTCTTGATCTGAGTTATTTTGTACATCATGTGGCAGATTCACATTGAGTGCTCATCGAACTTTATTATGTGTGCATTTTTTGTACAATTGCAATACCATGCCCCAAATTTTACATCCCTCCAAAGTCAACACCAGCCCTCCTCACCCATCAACACTTCATAAAACATACTCCAGTATGGTACATGATTGAATAGATAGATATATGAAACAGAACAGAAGATCTGTAATAGACCCTAATACAGTTTGCACTACTAAAGGTGGCATTTCAAATTAATGAGAAATAGATGTGTTATTTAATAAATGATGTTGGGATAACTGGTTAGCTATTTTAAACATTTTATATCATACATCAAAATACATCCCAGATGAATCAAATGTTTAAAATTTTTTAATTCAATGATAAAATTGGTAAACAAACAAGATTATGTTTTCACAACTTTAGAGTAGAAAAAGGATATCTTAAAACATAATTCAACAAAACCCCCAAAACACACACAGAAATATTGATCAGCTAAATGATATGTAGTTTTAAAAAACTGTGACAGACCCAACATATCAAAAAGAAAGCAACATATTGGAAAAATATTTCTAGTTTTTAATGCATAGAGAGCTATTGTCACTGGTATAATGAAAGGTCCTTCAGATTAGTAAGAAAAATCAATAAGCAATTAGAAATATGGACAAAAATATATGCAGACAGTTCACCTTGCAAAGGAATGTAAGTGATGCATATATGTTAAAAGATGCTCATCCTTACTTATAATAAGAAAAGTAGAAATTAATGTTATAAATATATAATTCCTTTAATGTTGACATGTTTTATAATACACTGAGTTGGCAAGAGTACTGGTGTGCAGTAAAGGATTAATTCAGCAGGTTTTGGTTATTCAAACCCTGCATATTCCAAAAAAAGGTCCTTGACTTGCTCTTGGGAAACAATTTATTTGCTCTTGGAGTATCCTGCATGACAAGAGTTTCTTTGTATACCTGGGACCCAGGACCATCCAAGGAAGACTAACAATGTGATTTGGGGTGAACATTTGTTTTTGTTTTCTTGATGCTCTGGGCCATAGAAGTGGGGTGTGGCTTAAGACTGAGTAGTTAAATTCAGTCATGTGGGACTCCATGACTGTGTGACTTGCTATCCATAAAAACCTTGGGGCACTAAGGCTTAGGAAGGTTCCTTGGTCCGCAATACTTCATACATGACATACATCATTCCTGGGAGAACTAAGTGGTATCCGTGTATCCATACAACTCCAATGGGAGATGACAATGGGAACTTAAGCCTGGTCTCCCCTGGATTCTGTCTTATACACCATTTCCTTTGATGATTTAATTCTGTTTCCTTTTTCTGTAATGAACTAAAACTATGACTTAAGAGCTTTCCTAAGTTCTGAGAGTCCTTCCAGTGAATCATCATACCTAAGAGTGTTCTTGTAATCCCCCAACACAGTAGGTAAAGTAGTAATTGCTGTTGTTAAGTGCCATTGAGTCAATTCTGACTCATAGTGACCCTGTATAGGGTTTCGATGAGCAGCTGGTCAGTTTGAACTGCTGACCTTGAGGATCAAACCAATCTTGAGGTTGAGTGCTTATCCTATAGCCCTGCACCAGGACTCCAAAGTACTAATTAGAGGGATATTTAGATCCTCAGATGCTTTCATTAGAAATGAAAAAGAAAAGACAGAGAATTAATAATCTAAGCATCCAGTTTAAGATGTAAGGAAAAAGTCAATAGAGCAAACCGAAAGAAAATAGAAGGAAATGATAACAACTAGAGAGGGAGAAAGCAAGAGAGAGAAAAAGAGAGAAACTGAGGGACAGCAAGAGCAAAAGAGACCAACAGTAAGAATGAGAACAAGAGAGAAAGCATGATTAGTAATATTAGAAATGAAAAGGGGGACAACTGGGATTTAAAAAAGAGAGAGAGAATAACAAGGTCAACTTTAGTTAGTAAATTTCAGATAGTAGGTGGAACTTTCAAAGAGTAACACAGTGTACTCTGTTGAGTCAAAGAGAAAAGTTTCATTGAAGGCAAGACACAATTTGAACTGGAGATAAGTTTGAGCCACAGGTTAGTGGTTCAAACCCACCAGCTTCTCCTTGGAAACCCTATCCAGGGTCACTATGAGCCAGAACTGACTTGATGGCACAAGAGCTCCATAAATTGAGTCCACAAAGTGAAGTATGCTCTTGGAGTAATTATAAACATCCAGGCAATATTTGGTGTGGTTCTGTAAGATAAAGCACTGGACCACAAGGTCTATATGAACCACAAGGTTGATAGCTCAAATTCACTAGCCGCTTCTCAGAAACCACATACAGGGTTGAGAAGAGTCTATACCAAACTAATGGCACTTAACAACAACAACCATGGCTAATGAAGAATCTTGGTGTGGCACTGTAGGATAATGCACTGCACCAAAACGTAGGTTTGAACCACAAGGTTGGCAGTTCAAACTCACCAGCTTTTATTGTTGTTGTTATGTGCTGTGGAGTCGGTTCCGACTCATGGCAACCCTGTACAGAGTTTCCGAGGCTGTAAATCTTTACGGGAGCAGAACGCCTCATCTTTCTTCTGCGGAACAGCTGGTAGTTTTGAACTGCTGACCTTCCGGTTCGCAGCCCGATTAATAACCACTATGCTACCAGAGCTGCTTTCACCAGCTTTTATTAGGAAACCTAATATAGAGTCACTATGAGTTAGAACTGACTTGATGGTACTTAACAACAACATTGGCTAATGATGGCAAATATTTCATATGTTTATTGGCTACTTTTATGTCTTCTTTTATGATGTGTCTGTTCATGTCCTGTGCCCATTTTTAAATTGAATTATTTGTCTTTTTCTTGTAAAGATGTTGTACTTTTCCATAATTTTAGATTAGTCCCTTGTCTGATATGTCATGGCAATTTTTTCTTCCTAGCCTGTTTTTTTTTTTTTTTACTCTTTCAGTGAAATCTTTTGATGCACACAGTATTTAATTTTTAGAAGGTCTCCGTCATCTAGTTTGTCTTTTGCTGTTTGTGTTTCTTTAGTTGTGCTTCAAAATGTATTTATACTATGTGTCACAGTCCCTAAGTTTGATAGCATTCCCTATAAAGCCAGGAACTTAAAATGCATACTTACCTTCACTGTTTATACTGTACATTATGCAATAAAACAAGGAGGGAAAGGGGGGAAATGTCATTAATTCTAACACACACTTAAATGTCACCTGTTTAAAATCAGACATTACTCCAAGTGTTTTACACATATTAGCTAATCTAAAACATTTTTTAAAACAGGCATTGCTATTATCCTAATTTTACAAAATCATGATGTCATTTCTCTCAGAATTAACCCATTTTAAATCTCAAGAGTATCTTTCACAGTACTGGACTTTAAAAATCTAAAGATTTAAAATTCAAAAAGGTTTTTTTTTTTTTTTTACAGTACTAGACTTTAAAACTTAAAAGCTACTCTTAAAATTTTCGAGAAAGAGCAAAAATTTTAAAACAAAGCACCAAAGTGGGGGAGTTGTTCTACCCAATATAAAGAATTACTATAAAGTTAAGTCCAACAGTGTGATGGTGGTTCAGAAATGGATGAATAGCCAATAAAATAGAATTGAGAGCCTCGGCAGTGTTCAGTGGATATATGAAAACATATTGGACATATATGCTATCAAAATTCAGTGATGAAAAATCAAAGTATTCAATGAACAGTGTTGGAACATTTGATTGTCTAAGTGAAAAAAATAAAATAGAATCTCAGTTTTACAACATTCAAATTGATGAATTTCTGGATGATTAAAGGTTAAATGTGACAAACACAACTTTGAATCTTCTGGGAAGAGAAAATATAGAATCTCTTTATGATTTTAGATTAAGAAGAATCACTTAAGTAAGATAAACAAACAATAAAATAAAGGTTGGTACATTTGACTACTGTATCAGTTATCTTCAAAATGCAGTGTCTTAAGCATAAATAGTAGTCAGCTCATGGATCTATGAAATTACAATTTGGATGGATTCAGCTGGGCAGGTCTACTGGTCACACAGTTGTATTCAGTTGGCAGCTGGACTGGTGCCAAATGATCTAAGGTGGCCTTACTTATTTGTTTGGAGATCGTGCTGGCTCTCAAATGGGCTCTGTATCTCTATCAGAGTAGACTGAATTTCTTCAGCTGATGATTAGGGCAAGCCCCAATGCCCAAACACATTTCAAGTCAATTCTGATATAATTATTGATAATTCCTATCTTTGCTAGTCTCCACTTGGGTTAATGCAGCAGATTGCAAAGCCATTTGAACTGTAAGGCCAACAGTTCAAGTTCATCAGCGTCTCCTTGGAAACCCTATACAGGGTTGCTATCGGTCGGAATCGACTCAACGGCACTTAAAAACAATACCAACAACAGTATCTAAAGCAAGTCACTTTATATGATACTTAAGGTTTTGTGTCAACTAAACTGGGCCAGAATTCTCGGTAGTTTGAAATTTGAGATGTAGTTATCTGTATAATGAGATCTAATACAATGTAATTAACTCTATGATGAGTTCTATTAAGAGCAGTCAGTCAATTGAAAGGATGTTTCCTTAGGGGTGTGGCCTGCTTCCAATATATTAGACATTCAGACAAAACTTGTTTGCTTTCTGGGGGATCTGACTCATCCTACAATCTCTGATTGTTTGGACTTGAGCCAGTGGTCTCATACATTACCTGAGGATCCTGGAAGCCATCAGTAGCCTGCCTCCTTACCTGCTCGACCTGCCTGTCTGCCTGCTAGACCTGCCTGTCTGCCTGTCTTCCGGCTAGACCTGCCTGTCTGCCTGTCTGCCTGCTAGACCTGCCAATCTTGGTTCATCTGACCCGAACTTGGAACTCTTCCACCTCTGCAACTGTGGGAGCCATTTCCTTGACATAAACTTCTCTTTATATGTATACATATGTAAGTTTCAATTACTTTGCTTCTCTAGAGAAACCAGCTCAAGGCACTTAGCCATACCCAGAGTCAATACCACCACGCATCTGTCACTTTGTCATACTATGGTGGCTTATGTGTTGCTTGAAGCTACATCACAATATTTAAATACCCACAGGGTCACCCATGGTGGACAGGATTCAGCAGAGCTTCCAGACTAAGGCAGACTAGAACGGAGGAGAGGCAGACAACTTCTGAATGGTTAGCAAATGAAAATCTTATGGATAGCAGCAGGACATTGTTTGATATAACATTGGAAAAATAATCCCATAGCTTGGAAGACACCTGAAATATGACTGGGAAATAGTTGCCTCCTCAAAGTAGAGTTAACCTAAGGACATGAAAGGAAAAAATTTCTGGCACCTTCATTTGTTGATGTGGCACTAATCAAAATGAGAAGAAACAGCTGCAAACATCAGAATATGGAATACATTAAATATGAATCTAGAAAAAATGAAAAGTTGTCAAAAATGAAATAGAATGCATAAAGATCAATGTCTAACGCATTAGTGAGTTGAAGTGGACTAGGATTTCCCATTTTGAATCAGTCATAGATTTACTATGCCAGAAATGACAACCTGTAGAGGAATGGGGTTACATTCATTGATCTATCTTGAAGTACAATGCTGTCTGTGACTGGATATACATCCATACATCTACAAGAAAAATCAGTTAATACAACTGTTATTCAAATTATTGTACCAACCACTAAAGCCAATGACATCAACGAAATTTAAGAATTTCTTCAGTCTGAAATTGATCAAACATGCAATCAAGATGCATTGATAATTACTGGTGATTAGAATGTGAAATTTGGAAACGAGGAGGAAGGATCAGTAGTTGGGAAGACTTGGTGTTAGAAATGATGCTGGAGTTCTCATGATAAATTTTGCAAGACCAATGACTTATAAATTGCAAGTACAGTTTTCACAACATAAAAGGTGACAGGCATCAAAGTGACCACATCTGTAGGAATAAACAATGGAAAAGCTAAAGCATAATTATTTTGAGATTTTTCCAAATTGTATGAATGAATAATTTAATTATTTTTATTGCTGAGTTGTATTTCACTGTATGGATCCTGGTGTGGTGCTGTGGGCTAATGCTCTGAACTGCAAAATCATTTTAACTACAAGGCCAGTGGTTCAGGCTCACCAGCCACTCCTTGGAAACCCTATACAGGGTCATTATGGGTCAGAAGTGACTTGACGGCACTTAAAAACAACGATATTTCGGGAGGACAAACAAGATGGCAGATCAGGTAGCAGTGCAGTGAGGAACTCCGTCAGCAACAACACAGAATACTAGACCAAGCAGGCTCAGGGGATGGTGCCAGAATTCTGAACCACATATAAAGGAATCTTTAGAAGGTTGGAAGGCTTACAGCCAGGGGAATTTGTAGCAGAAACAAGAAATCCATTGCTTTCTAATTCAAGATGCTCAGCTGCTCCCAGAGCAACCCTCTTGGGAGAGACCAAGCAGGGGAAGGATCAGAGCCGCCATGAATGCCTGTCAGAACCATGGAGATAAAGTATGCCACTAAATTATGTACTCCACCAAAACAAAGGAGTCAATCAAGAAAGAAGTAAGATCCAAAGAGGAGAAAAAAACGAATGAAATTCCTACAGTGATGGCAAAGGGAGATTGCAGGGTTAAGAGCTGTACTGCAAGCCTGAACAGCAACAAGTCCAGATTAGAACAGGAGGTCTGAGAACACCACAAGAGTGAAAGCCTGACAACATTACCTGATGGGTTGGAGACTGGGGGAATTTACATTCAGTGACCATTGGAAGGTGTGAAACAACACAATAATAAATACACAGAAAATTAAGCAAATGAAAAATTTCACTCAAAGTGTAAAAGACACTTCTGCAAGAAAACCAATCATTGACAACTACATGAAATCACTGAGATTAATAATGACATAATTAAAATACATTAAGTGCAAAACTTGTGATAATACATTAGAACATATAGAACAGATTAAGATTAATAATAGATGGTCAAAAAATAATTTCTAAAGTTGTCAAACAAAAGATAACAATTAAAATATAGTATTTTGAATAGTAAAGTAAAATTACTTTTTCTTGGAAAAACCACTTTCAAGACTGAAACTTTAAGGGAAACCATGAACAGTCTAGTATGCTCCCTGGTGATCACCCTGTCTTCTTTTGAGTTAAAGTTTGGGAAATCCAGCAATGAAGACATAGACTGAGTTTGGCTATATTCCATTGACCTTGAGATGAGAGATGGTTGGTCTGAAGTTTAGGGAGATGTGTGAACTCTGGAGCCTATGGGCACTGATCTAGCCCCTGAGGAGTAAAGCTGAGAGTGAAGCAGCCAAGTAGTCTGAAGTGCAGGGAGGCATATGTGAACTCCCAACTTGAAGCTAGTATATCCATTTGACCTGTCTTGGATGACTAGCTGACCAGAACTCAAGCAGATGAAGCTAAAGATGCTTGATGCTGTGAGCAAGTGTAAATTGTTACAATTTGATGAACTGGACATTTGATTATAGATGGAGCTATTCAAAATTCCAACAGAAATGGAAGGATTCTTTATATCAAGGGTCAAGTTTGTTTCCTCAATGCACTGGGTTGATACAGCAAATATTTTTGATTTGTTGATTTGTGAAAAATAAGATGTGAAAGGGAAGCCACAGGGAGGAAGCAGGATAACTGGTTGAGGGTGAAACTGATGATGATGTATGTTAATCCTTACTCAATTCACAATAAAAAAAAGTTGGGTTTTTTTTTTTTAATTAAAAACAAAACCCAACAACATTTCATTATATGGTCATACCACAATTTGTTTACATATTAATTAATCTATTGACTTGGATAAAATCCCTTGGAGTGAAATGGCTGGATCATATGGTATATGTATGCTTAACTTTAAAAGAAAGCACCAGACTATTTTCTGAAGTGGTTACACTTTGACCAGCAATGGTTGAGATTCCTGATTTCTGCAAATGCTCACCAACATTTGGTTTCATTAGTCTATAATTTTAGACATTTTAATCGATGTTTAGTGGCTTTTGCCTTAGGGCTTTAATTTGTATTTCCTTAATGATTAATGATTTTGAACATCTTTTTCACATGCTTAACTACCATCCATATAATTTCTTTGGTGGAGAGTTCTGGTATAATCTTTTGCCCATTTAAAGAAGTCGAACTGTTAGTTTTTTTCTGTTGACTTTTGAGAATTTTTAATGCATTCTGCATCTGACTTGCAAATATTTTATCCTAATCTATACCTTATGTTTTCATATTCTTAGCTGTGTCTCCTTTTAAAAAAAAAATCCCATTTCTATTTTTTACACTGTTGTAAAAATGTAAATAATGCACTATTTGCCAATTCTATATTTTTTCAAGTATATACATCAGTGAGATCAATGTTATGTTTTGCAATATCACTAAAATCCTTTACCAATTTTTTCTTTTCAGTATGAAGAAACTCAGTGTTTCCTAACCAATAATTTCCCCCATCCAACATGTTAGTGAGATCATACAATATTTATCTTTTGTGACTGACTTATTTTACTCAGTAGAATGTTATCAAAATTCATTTATGGTAGGACATATTTGCTTTCGTTCAATGATTGAACAATGTTCTGTTGTATATAAGTACCACAATTTGTTCATTTATTTATTTGTTGATGGGTACTTATGTTATTTCAACTGAACTGTGGATTACATGTATCAGTTTCACTGTTTTCAAATTTCTTGGGTCTATGCCTAGGAGTGGAATTGCTAGATTATAACTGTCTTTTTGGAGTCCTGGTGTGAAGCTGTGGGTTAATGTGCTAGACTGCAAAGCTGTTTGAACTGCAAGGTCGGCAGTTCAAGCTCACCAGCAGCTCCTTGGAAACCCTATACAGGGTCGCTATGGGTTGGAACCAACTCAACAGCACTTAACAACAAGTGTCTTTTGAAGCATAAGATTTTTTTTTCATTTTTCTTCTTTTCTTTTATTGTGAATTGGGTGAAGTTTTACAGAGCAAATCAGTTAAAACAATGTTTTTTCTTGAACTTTTCTTCTTTTTAGAGGGAGAGAACCAATCCAAGCTTTATTAACAGAAAGTCTGGAGGACTGAGAGAATAATTTCTCAAGCCCATCCTGCCCATTATGAAGAGCAGGTACATTATATATATAAGGGTAAGTTACATTTGCATGTATACTTAATCTATCTTAACATAAAGATAGCATTCTTCGGAAAAAGAAAACAATAAACCAATAAACGTCTTCAAAATTCTACCTTTAGGGTCACAGCTGCTTAATTCCTGAGATAGCTATCTGTGTGGGTTTGTTGTTGTTGTTAAGTGCCGTTGAGTCGGTTCCACCCATAGTGACCCTGTATAGGGTTTCCGAGGAGCAGCTGGTGAGCTTGAACTGCCAACCTTGCAGTTCAAACAGCTTTGCAATCTGGCGCATTAACCCACAGCGCCACACCAGGACTCCCTATTCAACTTGTCCTGTTCTCTTTCTGAGACCAGATGATCATCTTAGCTAATTTTTAAACTTCCTTATTTTCAGGGTCCTCATTAGAGATCTAATGACTAAACCAACTGAAATTGGTTTAGATCAGTAGATTTGTACTATTATTCCCCACTCACATTTTTAGATTTCATTTCTATGAATTTTGCTTTAAATGAAAATAGTTACTGTGATCCTGGGCATTGTTCTTTGGATCAAAAGAACTACGCTTAGGTCATGAAAAACAGTAAGTTTTACAAAGGATGATAAAACAATGTGAACATTGAATACAGCAGCGTCTGAAAATTCCTATGACAGTACAAACCCATCCCTCACTTTAGATTAGGTAACTAAGACAACTAACTTGCATTATCTGTTCAAAAGAAATCCTTACATTTAGGGCAGTGATTATCTCAGAGGTGGTATTAAGAGTTTTTATAACTGATTTTTACATTTAGGGTCAAGGCTATACCAAGTATTACAAAAAGGGGTAGGGTCACATGCTCAGCTGGACTGAACAGATGTATTGATACGGAAGTCAAGTGGTGGGAGCATGAACGATGAGGTCCATCAGTCAGGTCCTGACTTTAGGGTAGGGTGATAGTGAGTCTTCCAAATGCACAAGGTCTTTCCTCCCTGCAGCCTACCCCAGTAGATTTAGTGGGGATGTAGGTAGAAGGCCTTAGTTTGACAGAGGAAAATTACCCTGCTGAAGCTGGGTTATAGAAGTACTAGCTCCAATAAGGCAGGAGGTAAAGGATTGTTAAGCATACAATCCCCCTTCAAACAGAAATCAGAAGTATCCATTACGTGCTTGTCCAAATACATTAAACATTTTCATCCCAGTGATATGAGATTAGATCTGAGTGTCCAACCCATAGTAGGAGAAAGAAGATTAAAGTAGCTTTAATCACAGCTTGAGATCAGAGGCTCATTGTTGTCCATGATGTTTCTTGCCTCATATGTGGTGAGTCCAGGTCTTGAGGCCCAGGAGTTTGAGAACAGTGGAGGTAGTCAGCAAGATCTCCTAGGATTCTCCTCTAACTGGGAGTCAGGTCTGTCTTTCCGTTTTGAGCAGAAGACGATCTTCAGGCTGGAAGGGGTGTAGGTAACATGTTAGAGGAGGAAGCAGACCTGGTTGTTGATCTCCTCAGGCCAATGTGAACTAGTTTCTGGAGTTTGAATCAGTAATTGCCAGGCATGTTCACGAGGAACCTCCATCTGCAGACTCTAGCGGCTTTTCAGAAGACAGTAATGGCCTAAGACTTCTTGTGCTCTCAGGCTGTTAAATACTTTGAAGGTGATGTCAATCAGCTGGGATGGATTCATGCCGATTGCCCCATTGAATTTCTGCAGTTTCTAATATTGGGGGTGGGTAAGTCTAGTACATTGATTCGAGGAATTCAGAGGGTCCTCAGTTGGCTTTTCCCGAACTACCTATATCATGTTCAAGCTCTTTTGTTTAGGAACTACCTTCTTCAAACGTCTGAGAATGCACCTTTTATAGTTTTTCTTTAACTTTTTGTTGTGACTTGAATGAAGGTTTAGAGAAGATCATCAGTTTTATATTCAGCAAATTATACATTTTGTTTCATCACAATGATTGCATTCCCTTCTGTGCAACACCAGTTATCCCACTTCCTCTCTGCAATTCTTAATTTCCATTCCACCCTCCTTCCAACTCCTTCTCAACTTTGTCCTTCTCAATGTTGCCTATTTAATCTTGAATGATTGACTATTCCATGGTGAGTTTATTTTACTGATGTAGTGCTGCAGGATAATGCACTGGACCCAAAGATCAGTTTGAACCTAAAAGTCAACGTTTCAAGCCCACTATCCACTCTGCAGAAACCCTGTACAGGGTGACCATGAGTTGGAATGGACAACACGACACTTTAAAATAATATACATATCTGGACTACTGGTGTGGCACTGTAGGATAAGCACAGGACTGCAAGGTCAGTTTGAACCACAAGATCAGTGGTTCAACATGTACCAATCTATTGAGTCCTGGTGTGGCACTGCAGGATAATGCACTGAACAACAAGGTTAGTTTGAACCGCAAGGTTGGCAATTCAAACCCACCAGTCGCTCCTCAGCAACCCTAGACATGGCGCCTTAGCAACAACAACAATATACCAGTCTACTGCTTGGTTGGATTCCTGGTGTGGTGCTGGACTACAAAGTCAATTTGAACCACAGTCAGCAGCTCAAACTTACCAGCTGCTCTTCAGAAACCCTATACAGGGTCAGAACCAACTTGACAGCACTTAACAACAACAAAAACAGCTGCTTGCTTATAAATTGGGCCATGAGGTTCAGTTCCATTCCAGACCTGAAGGGTAGTCTAAGTGTTCCTGCAGTCTCTTTCTGACCAGTAAGATTTGTCTTTTTTAAAAGGTAATTTTGAGTTTTGTTCACGTTTTCTGCCACTGTATCTGGGACCATCTAATGTGATCCTTTTCAGAGCTGTTGGTAGTGGTAGCCAGACACCATCTAGTTCTGTTTTTAGAATCATGGTGACTGATGTTCACTTGCTCACTGGCTTATTGAACTATGATTCCAAGCATCTTCAATTCTTATCATTCTTTTTTCTTCTGTACAGGGAGAGACCAATAGTTACACCATTGATAGCCACTCATGAACCTTTAAGATCTCAGATGCTACTCACCAAAGTAGGATGCAGAACATTGTCTTTGTGGACTATGCTATGCCATTTGATGAAGGACTCTCTTAAGACTGCAGTCCTGAGCCTCATCATCTTAAGATGTTTGATAGTATCTAAGAAGTTTTCATTGTTTTGCCCACTGTATGCTATAACACATTCATAGTTATGTTTGCAGCAAAGGTAAATACCCTCTTTCAAACTTTTATATATTTGTGGATATACTCCGAATCTCTTCCCTATACCCATTCAGCGTGTATATCTACATGCAGAACACTGTTGCTCTAGGGTTGTTTATATAACACTATTGACCTCTATCACCTTAAATTCTTGCATACCTCCTTGTGTCTTCACCTCTCTTATTCGTTCTTCTGCCAATCTCCCTCTTCTTATATAATGCCCTCCCCCTCGTCTGAGCTAACATGTGTCTACTCTTTAGACAGTGAAATACTCTCCCTACCCTCACACTCCTGAAAATAATCAAAGAAAATTTCTTTTAGCATGACAACTGTTTCTTGAGTTCTTACACTGTGGGTTCATGCAGTATTTGCTCTTTTGTGACTAATTTCACTCAGCATTATGTCCCCCAGGTTCATCCATGTTATGACAATAATAATTCATTATTATTCTTCAACATTGTATAGCATTCCACTGTGCGTACAAACCAAAGTTTGTTTATCCATTCTTCCATTAATGATATCTTTTTACTATTGTGAACATTGGTGTGTAAATATACATACATTCATGTCATGGCTCTTATTTCCTGTGCATATATACCAATTAGAGGGATTGATGGGTCATATGGTATTGCTATGGGTTAGAACCGACTGGAAGGCATTTAACAACACAACAACAGTATTTCTATTTCCAACTTCCTGAGGAAGCATCATAACGTTTTTCACAGTGGTTGAACTATTTTATCATCCCACCAGTAATGTAGGAGGATCCCAGTTTCTCCATACCTTCACCAGTGTTTGTTGCTTTCTATTTTTTTCTGAACTTTACTATTGATGCTGGGTTGAAAAGAGATCTCACTGTTGTTTGGATTTGCATGAGTCCTGGTGTGGTGCTGTGGGATGATACACTGGATCACAAGGTTGGTTTGAACTGCAAGGTCAGTGCTTCAAATCCACCAACCCCTCCTTGGAAACCCTGTGCAGGGTCGCTATGAGTTGGAACTGTCTAGAAGGCAGTTAACAACAACAATGGCTAACGATGGTGAACATTTCTTCATATGTTTGTTGTTTACCTGAATGTCATCTTTTTCAGAGTCTCTTGCTAAATCTTTATTACCTTCTATGTATAGAATCATATCCTCTGCTCATTTTTAAAATTGGGTTGTTTGTGTTTTGTTTCTTTTTTTGTAGCGATGTTGTAGTTTTCTAATAATTTTGGAGATTAGTCTGTATGGCATGGCAAAAAACAGCAACAAAACAAAAAGTTTTCTCTTTCTGTGGATTCTCTTTTTAATCTTTTGGTTACATCTTTTGATGCACATAAGTGTCTAATATTTAGGAGGTTTTAGTCATCTATTTTGTCTTCTATTGTTTATGTTTGACTGTACTTATGCCATGTATTAGATATCTTAAGTTTGTCCCTGTTTTTTTCACTGACGATCCTTATAGATCTAGAATTTACATTTAGGTCTCTAATCCACACTGAGTTTTTGTATATAGTGTGAGAAATGGGTCTTGCTTCATTTTTCTGCAAATGGATTTCCAGTTTTGCTAGCACCATTTGTTGAATAGACTATCTCTTCCCCTTTTAATGTGTTTTGGCCCATTGTCAAAGGCTAGCTGACAATGTGGATAGATTCATTTATGAGTTCTCAATTCTGTCCCTTTGATCTATTTATCTTTTGTTGTACCAGTGCCAGGGTGGTTTGACCATTATGGCTGTGTAGTAGATTTTGAGGTCAAGAAGTGAGAGGCTTCCACTTTGTTTCTTTATCTTAGTAATGCTCTGCTTATGTGAGGTTTTCTCATCTCTTTAAGAATGACATTGGAATCTGGATTGGTGTTGCATTACATCTATAGATTGCTCTGGGTAGTGCTGACATCTTCACAATGTTAAGTCTTCCTATCCATGAGCATACTATATTCTTCCATTTTTGTAAGTCTCTTTTGGTTTCTTTTAGTAATGTTTTGTAGTTTTCTTTGTATAGTTTTTTGTTTCTCTGGTTAGATTTATTCCTAAATATTTAATCTTTGGGGTGGCCATTGTAGATTGTGTTGTTTTCCTGATTTCCTGTTCAGAGCTGTGTTTATTAGTGTTGTTGTTAAGTTCTGTCGAGTTGGTTCTGACTCATAGCGACCCTGTCTAGAATTTTCAAGGAGTAGCTGGTGAGTTTGAACCACTCACCATGTTGTTCAAATTGACCTTGCGGTCCAGTACATTATCCTGCACTGCTGCACCAGGATTCCTTTATTAGTGTAGAGGTATCCAGCTGATTTTTATATATGCCACCTTGTTGAATCTTTCAATGATTTTGAGTAATTTCCTTGCTGAGTTCTTGGGATTTTCTATGTATAGACTCATATCATATGCAAACAAATAATTTTGCTTCTTTTGAGTTTGAATTCTTTTAATTTCCCTGTCTTGCCTTATAGCGCTGGCTAAGGTTTCCAACACAGTAGTGAATAGGAGTAGTGATAAAGGACATCCTTGTCTGGTTCCTGTCCCCAAAGGAAATACTTTATTTCTTTCCATTGAGAGTAGTGTTGATTGTTGTATTTGTATGTTGTTGTTGTTCTTAAGTGCTATTTTGTCAATTCCAACCCATAGTGATTCTGTGTAGGGTTTCTGAGAAGCAACTGGTGAGCTTGAACCTCTGACCTTGCAGTTCAAATGGCTTTGCAGTCTGGCGCATTAACCCACAACACCACACCAGGACTTGTATATATGTTTTTAATTATGCTGAGCAATTTCCCTTCTATTTCTATTTTGTTGAGAGTTTTTATTAGCTTTGGATGTTGGATTTTGTCAAATGCTTTCTCTGCATAAATCAATATGATCACGTGGTTCTTTTTCCTTTGTTTATGTGGTGGATTGCATTGATTATTTTTCTAATACAGAACCATCCTTGCATCCCTGGTATGAATCCCACTTGGTTATGAATTATTATTATTATGTGTGTGTGATCGGATTCTATTGCCTAGGATTTTGTTGAGAAATTTTGCATCTATGTCCATGAGGGGTATTGGTCTATAATCTTCTTTTTTAGTGATGTCTTTGCCTGGTTTGGTATGCGGATTATGCACACTATAGAAAATGTATTCAGGAATTTTCCATCTTTTTCCATGATCTGGAATAGTTCGAGGAGAACTGATATTTGCTCTTCACTGACCAGGAGAATTAACGAGTAAAGCCATCTGGGCTTAGTCTTTTTTTGTTGTTGGAAGTTTTTAATGACTTGATCAATTTCTTCTTTTGTTATAGATTTCTCATCTTCTGTATTTTATTCTGTTAGTTTCAGAAGATTGTGTTTTTCTAAAAATGTGTCCATTTCTTCTAAAATTTCAAATTTGTTGGAGTACAATTCTTCATTGTTGTTGTTGTTAAGTATTGTCGAGTCAGTTCCAACTCATAGTGACCCTGTATAGGGTTTCTGAGGAGCGGATGGTGAGTTTGAACCACTGACCTTGTGGTTCAAACTGACCTTGAGGTCAAGTGCTTATCTTACTGTGTCACACCAGGACTCTAGACAATTCTTTTAGTATTCTGTTATTATTCTTTTTATTTCCCTTGGTTCTTTTGTGACATAACCCATATTTTTTCTCCTGTGTGGTATTTGTATCTTTTCCTTCTTTTCTTTTGTTATATTTGCCAATGGTTTTTCAATTTTATTAATCCTTTCAAAGAACCAACTTTTTGTCTTGTTGATTCTTTCCATTGTTTTTCTGTCTTCTTATTCACTTATTTCTGCTGTCTTCTTTACTAATCCTTTTCTTCTATTGACTGTAGGCTTACTTTACTGCTCTTTTCGAATTTTGGGCAATGTTGCATTAATGTGTTGATTATGTTTCTTTCTTCTTTTTGGATGTGTGTGTTTATTGATATAAATGGCCCTTGAAACACTGCTTTTGCAGTCTACCAAAGGTTTTGGTATGTTGTGTTTTCATTTTCATTTCATTCAAGGAATTCTTTAATTTCTTTTTTGTTTGTGCTATTACCCAGTAGCTTTTATGAACGATGTTATTCAGTTTCCTTGTATTTGTTTTTATTTTCCTTGATCTTCCTATTGCTGATTTCTAATTTCATAGCACTGTGATCTGAGAAGGTGCTTTGTAGTATTTCAATGTTTTAAAATTTATTGAGGCTTAAAAAAAAAAAATGTTGAGGCTTGCTTTGTGGCTTAACATGGCCTATTCTGGAGAATGTTTCATGTGCACTGGAAAAGAATGTGTTGTTGGGTTGAGTGCTTTGTATAAGATAATGAAATCTAGTTGGTTAATTGTGTTGTTCTGTTCTTCTGTGTCTTTGTTGAGTTTCTTTCTAGTTGTTCTATCCTTCATTGAAAGATGTATTAAAATCTCTTACTATAATTGTAGAGTTGTCTATTTCTTTCTTCAATTCTATTCGAGTTTGACTTACGTATTTTTCAGGCTGAAACAAGTTCACAGAGTCAAAATTATGAACTTTAATATATCCCACCTGAATCTAGAGATGATCTTGAGAGAGATTTGATGCATTCGACTTTAATAAACAAAGATCTGAAACTTATTGACCATCCAACTCAAAGTGCTTGTTGTTGTTGTTGTTAAGTGCCGTCGAGTCGTTTCCGACCCATAGCGACCCTGTACAGAGTTTCCGAGGCTGTAAATCTTTACGGGAGGAGAACGCTTCATCTTTCTCCCGCAGAACAGCTGGTAGTTTCGAACTGCTTGCCTTAAGCTTCTCAGCCTGATTCGTAACCACTACACTACTGTTTCTGAGGATCTCAGAAACAACTTCTTAAATAATTCCATAACTACCCTGTAGGTTCATATCAAGCCCCAAATCTTGTTGCTGTTGATAAATGTCATCAAGTCTGTTGCAACTCATATGGATCCTATATAGGGTTTGCAAGGAGAGAAGTGTTGGTGGGTTTGAACAGCTGACCTGTGGTTGTTGTGCCATTGAGTCAATTCCAACCCTGTATAGGATTTTTGGGCAGTAACTGGTGAGCTTGAGCTGCCACACCAGGTGTTTCAAAATGACTTCACAGTCCAGCGCATTAACCCAAAGCACCACACCAGGACTCCTTGTAACCTTGTGGTTAGTAGTCCTATTTATTCTCACCATCTTATCGAGGTTTAGAAAAGCAGCCACCATCCAAAAGCTGTTCTTTGTGTCCTCTCATCTGGCCTGAGGTCACCAGCCTAACTTAGTGACCATAATAACTTTTGTATCTTGCAAAGTGCTTTACAGAAATATTAAATAAATGTTTAATCTTTTTCTCCCATGTCTGTAGTTGCTTTCCCTCAGCATCAGAACACATAATTGATAACCTAATCTTTCCCTAGTTATTATTTCTGTGTGTGTAGTAATTTTTATAATTGTAATTTACTTACAGAAATTTCTAATGTTTCACCTGCATTTTAACAACTTCCCATGTATATTTTTACTCCTCATGATTGTTTGACATTTGTTTCCATTTTTCAAATTTGCTCTACTGGGAATAAGGATGTATTTTTAATTTACAATAAATACTTGATTTATTCCTCTTAATCTTAATGAAAAGATCACTTGAGTAAATGAACTATTTTACTTCTTGAGTTTTGGCTATCCACTTGGCTTATTCTTCAAACTCAACATCGACCAGAAAACATTCAGCTGTCTGGTCATTCTCTGCAACCTATAGGAGAAGCTTAAAGCTTGAGGTAACATTCTTTAGAATTAAGATGTATTAAGAACCATCCCATCCATTATAATCAAAAGAAAAAGGAACCAGTGAGCGGGCCTCTGTTGTGAGGTCACATCTTGGCAACCCCCTCCCTCACGACCACCACCACGCTTGAAGGGGAACAGCGTGTGTTCCTTTCCAAGTCTGTGAGTCTGGCGCTCAGCTCGTTCCATTCTCCACTTGAAGCTGCTCAGGACCACCCGGAATCCGTTGCGTGGGTTCTGTTCCCATAGACACGGAGTTCTCGTTCCAGTAATGACTCGTTTCAAGCATCAGGTGAAGACCCAGGGGTGGGAGTCTCTGAGCCAGGAGGTCTCTTCCTCAGCTACTATTGACTTCTCACACGTCAAGGGAGTAAACCGAGCCCTCCCCGCTGTTGTTCCGTGGATTCCGAGTCAGGGTGACCTAGAGGGCAAAAGAGTGGGGGCTCCTGGGTGGACAGGAGTGCAGGGTGTGGGGCGAGGGACTCGAGAAGAAAGCAGAAAGGTGTGCCCAGTGCCCTGCTGCGGAGGTTGCCGCTGGTCAACCTGCCTCCCCTGCTCCTTTCTCGTGGGGAATCCAGACAAACAGTCGGATGTGGGCCAAAATAGCCAGGGCCTTGCTGCTGACTTACTGACTTCATTTAGGAAACGTAAAAATTAGAAAAAAAGAATGAAAGAAAAGCCGTTACCCTGAAAGGCTGCAGGAGAAGGAAACTTCTACCAGTTTCTGAGGGAAGTCACTGCCCTGAGGCCCCCCTCTCAGCCCATGAGGGCTGCCTGCAGGTAAGAGGAGACCCCCGTCCAGAAGTCCTGCCTTGGCTTTCTGGGTCACAACTCTGGAGGAGCAGAGTGTGGACTAGAAGTCTTGAGATTCCTACTGCTGCTGCTCCTCAGCTGGTGGCACCTGAACATAGGAATTTACAAGCGGTTGTGCCTCAGACCCAGAATTCAGTATCAACATCTTTGTACAAATTTATTTATTTTTCTTTTTTATAAAGCATTTGTTTTTTATTTTTCGAACCTTACAAGTGTTTGGGGATGGGGGGAGGTGAGGCTTCTGGCTCATTTCTGGCTGCCTCCATGCGATATCATTATTAACTTGGCAATACACTTTGCATTGCCTTTTATTCTCCAGTGACATCCAGTGTTCTTACATAGAATAAATCCGGCTCTATGAAACGTTGAGCATAGCTCTTCATTCTTACATTTCTGTGATGTATTATCTACAGACTATTTCAGAATAGAATGTGGAAATAATCATACAATATCATTAATATCACATGCAAGTACAACTTTATTAAAGAGACTGCAAAAATGCCTGCAACCATATATTGACAGAGAACTTTCACAGGTTCAAGCCGGACTCAGAAGAGAATGTGGAACAAGGGATAGATACCATTTTTGACATCAGATAGATCTTGGCTGAAAGCAGAGAATATCAGAAAGATGTTTTCCTGTGCTTTATTGGCTATGCCCAGGTTTTCAATTGTGTGGATCAATGCAAGCTATGGACAGCATTGTGGAGAATGAGTATTCTGAAACACTTAATTGTGCTCATGAGGAACCTCTGCATAGACCAAGAGGCAGTTGTTCTAACAGAACAAAGGAACACTGGATGGTTTAAAATTAGGAAAGATGTGCTCCATGGTTGTATTCTTTCACCATACATATTCAATGTACACACTGAGAAAATAATCAGAGAAGCTGAATTACATGAAGAAAAACATGGCATCAGGATTGGAGGAAGACTCATTAACAACCTGTGAGTGTGAGATGCAGATGATACAACCTTGCTTGCTGAAAATGAAGAGGACTTAAAATATTTACGGATAGAGATAAGAGATGACAGACTTTGGTATGGGTTGCACCTCAATGTAAAGAAAACAAAATCCGTCATCACTGGACCAATATAACAGCATTTATATAAATGGAGAAAAGATTGAAATTGTGAAAGACTTCATTTTGCTCGGATTAACAATCAGCACTCATGGAAGCAGTAGCCAAGAACTCAAACGACATATTGCATTACACAAATCTGCTGCACAACACATCTTTAAAGTGTTCAAGAGCAAAGATGTCAGTTTGAGAACTAACTAAGGTACATCTGACCCAAGCCAAAGTATTTCCAGTTACCTCATATGCATGTGAAGTTGGACAGTGAATAAGGAAAACCATAGAACAATTGGTGCATTGGAGTTATGGTGTTGGAGGAGAATATTAAAAGTGCTGCTGTTGTTGTTGTTGTCAGGTGCCATCGAGTCGGAACCGACTCATAGCGACCCCATGCACAGCAGAACGAAACAATGTCCGATCCTGAGCCAACCTCACTACCGCTGCCACACTTGAGTCCATCAATGATGCCGCCTGGCCAATCCATCTCGTTAGGGGTCTTCCTCTTTTTCTCTGACCCTCCACCTTACTCAGTATGACATCCTTCTCCAGCGACTGTTTCCTCCGGACAATATGTCCAAAGTATGAGAGACGAAGCTTAGCCATCCTAGCCTCCAAGGAGCACTCTGGTTGCACTTCATCCAAAACAGATCTATTGGTTCTTTTGGCAGTCCATGGCACTTTCAGTATTCTCCTCCAACACCACAACTCAAAGGCATCAATTCTTCTACAATCTTCCTTATTCACCATCCAGCTTTCACATCCATATGAGGTTATTGAAAATACCATGGCTTGGGTCAGGCGCACCTTAGTCCTATGTACTGCTAAAAGAACAAACCAGAGCCTTGTGTGTATTTCCAATGAACTTTTTTGCAAGCACACTTGTAACCATATGTGTATAATTAACAACCTGTGTATGCTCATGCCTGGACAACTATTTTTTGTAACTCTTGTGTAGATTGTCTCTAAACAATGTGTGACCTTTATTTTAAAAATACAGAACTTTGGCATCTCAAAACAAAACAATCTGTGTTTGAAGAAATACAACCAGAATGTACCTTAGAAGCCAGGATGACCAGACTTGTATCTCATACTTTGGACATATTATCAGGAGGGATCAGTCCTTGGAGAAGGATATCATGTTTGGTAAAGTTGAGGGTCAGAGAAAAATAGAAAGACCTCAATGAGATGGATTGGCACAGTGGCCAGAGCAGTGGTTTCCAGTGTAGCAATGATTGTGAAGTTGGCACAGCACCAACCAGTGCTTTGTTCTGTTGTGGTTAAGATTGCTATGAGTTTGTACCGACTCAATGCCACCTCACAACAACAGCATAATGGTGTGACACTGCAGGTTAATGCACTGGACCACAAGGTTTGTTTGAACTTCAAGGTTGGCAGTTCAAACCCAGCAGTCGCTCTTCTGAAATTGTATCCTGGGTCGCTATGAATCAGAACCAACTCAACGTCACTTAACAGCAACAACAACATAATGATGCAAAACTCTGTGAATTTTTTGTTGTAATTGTCATTTCACTTTGTGGATCCTATGTAGGGAATAGGTCATCTTTCAAGTATCCTTGAGAAAATTTTAAATTTTGTTGGACATTCAAACATTTTTTGTTCCTCTCTTTTTGTTAGCTAAAATATCAAGTGAGGGTGAATACGGAATGCATATTTAACAGTATTGATAAAATTGTGCATTAATATATTTCTGGATTCAAGGTTTTAGACATACTGACTTTCTTTTTTATATAGGGGATATATGTTTTAAACACACACACTCACAAAACACCCACAAACCTATTGTCAGTGACCTATAGAACAGAGCAGAACTGCCCTATAGATTTTCCCAAGGTTGTAAATCTTTAAATAAGCATACTACCACATAGTTCTTCCCCAGAAGCGCTGGTCGGCTTGAACTGCTGATCTTTTTGTTACAGTTGAGCACTTAACCACTGTGCCACCAGGGTTCCTTGATTTAAACACTTTGCATGCAAAATTCATATGTTTTTCCTTCTCTTAGGTTAACTGTTGATTAAATTCAGCCACAAGACAACACCATGCAAAGATTAAAGAGGAACCCTTTATGTCTCTGGTTTTTATGTCACAAAAATACTAAGTAAGTAATATGATTCAAATTTACTAAATTTTAAATGTAATTCTTTTTTTTAAAATGTTTTATTGTGAATTATGTGATAGTTTACATGGGAGAACATTAGTTTTACATTCATTCTATCGTATATCCTTTC
>NW_006409012.1:325748-326684 GCF_000296735.1 Chrysochloris asiatica | reverse complement strand
GTCATCATCTCTGCCTCCATCTCAGGCATCACTGCTTCTCTGAGCCGCTCTCTCGGCTCTTCTCCCTTGATGGTCCCAGGGAGCTCCGCTCCTAGACTGAAAAGTTAATCATTCCCCTCCTTGCTACAAAAAATATACCTTTACATTTCCAGCCCTCACAAGCAGTCCTGATAACAATTATTCACTATTGTATAAATGTAATTCTTAAACTTGGTATGGGAATAGGGAATACATAGGTACCATCATTCATTTTAAATGTGAACTGTATGCAAATGAAATTTCTTAATGTGCTTGGCAAGAATTACATAATATTAATGCCTATCTCTGTTTAGAGTTTTTAACTATTGATCACAGCCTCAAATTGGTTTCTGAAGATTTTTTCTTAAAGAGAGAAATATTTTCAGTGCAGTTTTTCCAAAATGTATTCTGGACACATTTCCTATGTAATAAAGAGGCTCTGTGGGTCAAATAAATTTAGGAACTTCTGAATACCTCACTACTCTCTTAGAAAATCACAGTGCCATCATTCAAGTCCTACAGTAAAGAAAGGTATGCAAGCAATAATTTATCAAACTTGTTTTAACATTTAGGAAGTTAGGCTAAGTGTTAGAGCTACGAGTTCTTGAATCAGATGGCTTCCATATATCTCAGCCCTGCATCTTCCTGGCTGGTGATGATGGGCAATTTACTCATCCTCTCTGTGGCTTATTTCTCTCATCTATAGAAAGGAATAATAATGGCATATAGCATTATGGTAAATGAATTAGTATATGTAAGGCATTTAAGTCCTGTTAAGTCCTGGTACATAAGTCCTATTATTAATGCTAATGTTTATTACTAACTCGACAAAATCAGATTCTATTTTATACACTTTAGGGAATGCTGGCCCACTGATATATTTTAAATGACCCAGGGATGCCACCAAAGAAAATATTG
>NW_006409012.1:321862-324956 GCF_000296735.1 Chrysochloris asiatica | reverse complement strand
GATCCTCGCTGTAATGATTTGTTCATAAGGGCTACTTTTGATTGAACATCAGGAGAAGTCTTTCTGAGACATTTTATGTGATGTCTGATTATCAAAAGACAAATGACTGCTAACGTTTAATTTTTTTGTATTGGAGCTTTATCATTTGTTAGGAGTAAGGCATGTTTGGGAACGTGACGGCTGCATGCAATAAGCACTGGTCTGTGTGAGACCTACACTGTCCTGGATTGTGAACCACACTGTGGTTGGAGCCTGCCAGCTGCTCCATGGAAACGATGAAGCTTTCTGTTCTGCAAAGATTTAAGAGCCTCGGAGACCCTATACAGGGTTGCTATGACTTGGAACTGACTCCACAGCACTTAACAGCAACAACAACAACTTTGAGCTAAGAAAAAAACTGATGGACTTTGGCTGTGATTTTGTTTTTCTTTGCTTCAATTGCATTTTGAACATTGCTGTTAAGTACTGTTATGACTCATAGTGACCCAGTATGAGGTTTTGAGGAGTGACTGGTGGGTTTGAACTGCCAATCTTGCAGTTTATAATTTAGTGCTTTCCCTACAGTTCCACACCAACATTTTGAACAGTGCCTAAAAATTTAACTTAAGAGGAAATTAAGGCTATTAAGTCAAAGGAGACTACAGTTCAGTACTTTACAAACTGTGACCATGGGAAAGATATATGTTTGTTTGGGCTTCACTCTCCTCATTTAAAAAAATAGGGATAATAATAGTAGCTATCTTAAGGTTTGCAATGAGACTCATTAAGGTAATATTGATGAAAGTGCTAGGACGATGCCTGGCACTTAATAAATACCACTAAGATCTTTGTTGAAATCCTGGTGTGACACTACGGGTTAAAGTGCTGGAATGCAAGGTCAGTTTGAATTGCAAGTTCGGTGGTTCAACTTCACCAGCCACTCCTCAGAAACCCTATACAGGGTCGCTATGAGTTGGAATCGACTTGACAGCACTTAACAACGACAAGATCTTTGTTAGATGAAATATCACTTCTGTGGTACTTTTTCTTTAGTTTACTCTTTTCAAATTACTTCCTTCTCTCTGGAATACTCTTTTTTTAAGGAGGTGAGGTGGGGTGGGTGGGTAGGAGAAGGAGTGAAGGTTATGGTTGGGACTATGGCTAGATCTAGGCTAGGCCTAGGAGTTAGTTTATTATTAGATTTATCGTTAGGACAAGGGTTAATGTTAAGGGTAAAGGTTGGTTTAGGGCTAGGAGTTACTGTTAAGTTTATTCTGATTTTTTTCTTGAAATTTATTTGATTTCCTTTTCATTTAGAAGTTTTGTAAGTACATTATTCCCTCTTTTTACTTTATGTTTCTTTGTGTTGTAAATTTCTGGTTTTCTATTTTCAGTCTTTCAGGTCTGTTTTAGTTTGCATACTTACATACCTGAGTTTTGTCTAGCTGATATTATCATGTATGTATGTCTCAGGTTGTTGTCTGCTCTTGTTGGTTCTTTGTCCAAAGAATTCCCTTTAGTATTTTTCAAAGAGTTGGTCTTATTTTTATAAATTCTTTTAATTTCTGTTTGTCTGAAAATGGTCTAATTTCACCATCATATGTGATGGACCTTTTTTGGTGTATATATAGTTCTTGGCTGGCAATTTGTTTCAGAGGTTTATATATGTCACTCATTGTTTTCTTGCTTGCATGGTTTCCACTGAGAAATCAAAACTTAGTTTATTAGTTCCCCTTTGTAGGTAGCTTTTCATTTTTCCTGAGCTGCTCTCAGGATTCTTTTCTTTGGTTTCGAAAAGTTTGATTATAATATGCCTTGGTGTTTTTCTTTTTGGGTCTTTCTTGTTTGGAGTAGGTTGAACTTCTCGAATGCCTGTCTTCTCATCTTTCATGATGTTAGGGAAGTTTTATTCCAATAATTACTCTTGGACAGTATTCTCTGTGGTTTTTTTTTTAAATTGTCTCTTCCTGTTTTGGAATTCCTACCACAAATAAGTTACTCCTGTTGATAGTGTCCCATATAGATCTTAGACTATTTTCTGATTTTTTTTTTTCTTTTTCTCTGATTGTATTTCTCTAGCAGATGAACAGTTAGACTTTTTTCCCCCCCATTTTCTTAATTTTATTGTGAATTCGGTGAAGATTTACAAAGCAGATTAGTTTTACATTCAGCAATTCATGCACATTTTGTTTCATCTCATTGACTGCAATCCCCACAATGTAACATCACCTAGCCCACTTCCTCCAGTTTCCTGTTTCCATTCCTCCTTCTTTCCTAACCCTTCTGAACTTTTTCTTTGGATAAGTGCTGCTCTTTTGATCTCAAATGATTATTCTAAAATGTACATACATCACTAGTGTAACTGTTCTCTTTATAAACCTGTCTGCTGCTTGGCTGAAATTTGAGATATAAAGATGAGTTCATTTCCAGACCCGAATTACCCAAACTAAAGGAACCATGCTTTAAAAGAGCAAGGCTGGAAACAATCTAAATGTCTATTAAAATGGAACTAGTTAAATCATTATGGTACACGTGAGGATGTGAAACTACTTCCAATCTATACTCATTGAAAAGGCAAGGTACAGAAAGTTTGCATGGAATATTACTTTGTAAAAAGGTTACTTATACACGTTGTGTGTGTAAATATGTATGTCTACATACACATATACAAGGGGACTTCAAAAAGTTTGTGGAAAATACCATTATCTTTTCATTCCTTTTTTCCATTAACTTTTTGAGGCCCTGTCACATACATTTGTAAATGTACAGAATATAAAGGACTAAAAGAAATTTGTTAAGAATTGTTGCCTCTGAAGTGACTGGCTTACAAGGTTTCAAGAGGGAGTTTAGTTTAAGAGTGTACAGGGGAAAATTGAGTCCCCACTGAATAGTTTTCATCTTGTCTAGATGGGTCTAGTAAAAAGAGATGGGGATAAGATTCGTATGATTCAATAGTGAGTAATTGTTATCATGACTAATTGTGACAGTCACAATTGTAAAGGTAGAAGTTTTGTAACAAAAATGGAGAGTAGTTAATCTTACAGTCCAGAAACTGACGACCTAGAACCATCAAGGGAGAAGAGCACAAGCAGAATGCGAGACCTTATCCAGAGAA
>NW_006409012.1:318462-321682 GCF_000296735.1 Chrysochloris asiatica | reverse complement strand
AATACAGAGAAATACTGTTAACTGATGGTACATGGAAGGGATTACAATCATTGTAATGAAACAAAGTATATGATTTGTTGAATGTAAAACTGATGATCTGGGTAGAACAAACAAGATGGCAGATAGGGTAGAAGTGCAGTGAGGAGCTCCATCAGCAACAACACAGAATACCGGAGCAAGCAGGCTCAAGGCATGGATCCAGAACTTCAAGGTGATAGGACACTTTCACAGCCTTCAGTCTTCTCTTCTACCAGTACTTTCCACATCGATTAAAGTGTTTGTAAAGATAGTTGATGCGTTTGTTAAGTTTGTGCAGGTCATCAATGAACATTCGATTCCCAACCATTTTCTTCTTCCTGATACAACGTTGTAATTCATTCCCCTTCCAACCTCGAAGCCATTTGGGACCCATGATCAGTTCTTTGGGGTGCTTTTCAAAGTTACCCAGAATCCCAATGTTGTCATACACCCTGAATATGGCCCTCTTCTCGTTCCAACGATCAACCACTTTAGGGGGTGGGAGGGTGAGCCTTACATGGAACATTCTAGGAGCACCCAGAAAGAAACTTCTGTGGGCCAAGGGCACCCAGCCCCACAGGCCTCTGCCAGCCCAAGAGAGGCTCCCTGCCATCGCTCTCGTCTATCTTAGAACGGCACAGTGCACGGGACTAGACGTGTTTCTCAGGGAGAAGACGACGTGAGCTGTCACTGCTGGTCCATCAGGACTACACTCGAGAATTTTTTTTTTTAAGCTCAGTAATTCAGTTTTTCATTGATTCAATTGTATTTCTTTGCCCTTTCCACATATTATCTATTTCTGATGTCTTGGTATTAATCTTCAGGCTTTCTAATTGCTGTCTTGGTATTATTCCTTTTTTTCCCCAATTATTTTATCAGTTTGTTTCCTGAGATTTTCCAGGTTTGTCTAGGTTTTCCTTAATTTCATTTGTAGTTTTCTTGATCTTTCTCACAATATGTTGAAGTTTTCTAATTATCATTCTTTTAAATTCTTTATCAGATAGTTCTGATACCATTTCTGGTGTTCCATTTTCTAACTCTGTATTTTGGTCACTTGTATGAGGCACTCTGTCTTGTTTCTTTGTGTAAGCTGAAATTGTCTGTTTTCTCCAAGACATTGTGGTGTCATATTTATATTTAGTAAAGATTGTATATTGGTGTATTTTCAGTCACTCACCACCTGTATTCTAGTGAATGTGATATAGACTGATGTGTGAAGACAGTTAGTTCTCTGTTCACTGTTTGTGTAGCATAGTTCAGGGCAGGTTTATGTGCCTCCAGAGACAGGGATGCTATGCCAGGGGTCTAATTCCAGGCAGAGCAGACAGAGGTTGCATGGGTGGGGTTGGGGATGGGATGCCACTGGTCACTGGGTTAATGAGTGGGGGTACTGGCCCTGCCCCCATCTACTTGGAGGGCATTGGGAATAAGAGACAATTGTACTTCCTTGTCACTAACCTCCAGCCATATCCTGTGCCCAAAGGCCACTGTATCAACAGCCTCTAGTAAAAGCTCAAGATGGCATTCCACTCTAAGCCAACCCACAATCCCCCTGTTTTTCTTTTCTTTCACTGCTCATGTTCAGCTTCCTCTTCTAGTCAGTACTAAATCCACCTCTCTGTTCTGTCCTCTGATGCTCAGGATCCCAGGATCACCATCTGTATCTGTTTCACTCTGTATCTCATATCTTTATTGCGGAGTTGGTTCAGTGTGTCTGCTTACTCTGCCATCTTGCTCCTCTCATGTAGATTTTTTTTTTTTAATGCTTTATTGTGAGTTATGTGATAGTTTACATGGGAGAACATTAGCTTCACATTGATCCCATCGCATATCGTTTCCTTGTCACCCATCATCCATGCGTCATCCACCAACCACAGGGTGTACCCCACAAGCCTGCCCCCTGGTCGTCAGCACACAGCCCCTCTCCACCTCTGGGTCCAAGGTCCCCAGTCTCTCCATCTCTCCATGTCGTTGTCACTGCCTCCACCTCTGGCATCACTGCTTCTCTGGGTAGGGTTCCATTCTTTGCTCTTCTCACTTGATGGTCCCAGGGACCGCCGCTCCTAGACTGGAAAGTTAATCCCGCACCTCCTTTTGCTACAAAACATCTACCTTTACATTTCCAGCCCTTACAGTCAGTCCTGATAACAATTATTCACCATTTTATCACAAGAGACCTATCTGCATCTCCTTTCCTTGTCCCTGCCTAGACAGATTGGATACTACTCATTGTAGATTCTACCTTGCTCCACGCCCTCTGGATCTAGGTTCCCTCTTGAAAGCTTATAAACCAGTCACTTCTTGCCTCTGTAGCACCCCACCCCCGGCCCCATTCTGTGTAGCCAATGTCCCAAGTTGCTCATCCCTGTCTACTCTGTGTATGGAGGGGGTGGGAATGCTTCTTGCTGTGAAGATATGTTCCCTCTTTTGAGCTACTGCTTCCCTAGGTTTAGGTCAAGTTCATCAAATTGTATCAGATTATTCTTTTTTTCCTCTTCTTTGTTCTTCTAATTGAGCTCTGATCATCCTGTCACTGAAGTCAGGATAAGTGGGTATTATCTGCAAGTTTGGGTGTTCTTATGCGTATGCCCTCTCTTCTTATCAGCTGGAGCCTTCACTCTCCACTCTAGTCCTCTGTGGCTATGTCACTGACTCTGGGCCCAAGAGTCCCCAGGTCTTGTCACACTGCTAGCCAACCAGGTCTCCACCCGGGTTCACAGGAGTCTATTGATCATTGTAGGACTTAGCTTGAAGCTTCTTTTCTGCTTTTCCTTTACTTGCCCTTATCGATGAAGAACGTGGTCACCAATCAGAGCGTGTATTCCCATTGGATCTTAGTCTTAGAAGGAGTTTTGCCCTTAGGGGACCCGACCACTTGCCTTGATGTCTCCTGGGTGAGCTACTTGTTTGTTCTTGTGGTAATTGGTCAATCTGCCTACGTTGTTTTATATTTTTCCTGTCAGTCTTTCTTTCAAGAAGTATCTTCTGTTCTTCTAGCCGCTCCAGGATGGTCTGCTCATCCTTTCAAGTGGAATTTTCCCATCTCTGAATATTCTGGATGTGGTTCAGGATTCCACCTATAGACTTATGTAATGCAGAGGCTCCGCAGGAAGCCTCCTTCACTGGGCATATTGTAGCCCCATTTTAGGTATTCCAATCAGTTATAGGCAGAAGATGGACTTACAAGCTTTCTATGGTGATA
>NW_006409012.1:302242-312982 GCF_000296735.1 Chrysochloris asiatica | reverse complement strand
GACAAAGGGCATCCTTGTCTGGTTCCTGTTTGCAGTGGGAAGGCTTTCAATTTCTCTTCATTGAGAGTGATGTAGGCTGTTGGTTTTGTATATATGTTCTTGGTTATGCTGAGGAATTTCCCTTCAACTCCTACTTTATTGAGTGTTTTTATCAGGAATAGATGTTGGGTTTTGTCAAGTGCCTTTTCTGCATCAATTGATAGGATCATGTGGTTCTTTTCCTTTTTTCTTATTTATATGGTGGATTATGTTTATTGTTTTTCTAATGTTGAACCATCCTTGCATCCCTTTAGTGAAATCCACTTGGTCATGATGTATTATTTTTTTGATGTGCTCTTGGATTCTGTTGGCTAGGATTTTGCTGAGAATTTTTGCATCTATGTTAATGAGGGATATTATAGTTCTATAGTTTTCTTTTTTAGTGCTGTCCTTCCCTGGTTTTGGTATGAGGGTTGCTTCATAAAAATATTAGGGAGTTTTCCATCCTCTTCTATATTCTGGAATAATTTGAGTAGAATTGGTGACAGGTCTTCCCTGAATGTTTGGTAGAACTCACCCATGAAGCAATCATGGGCCTGGACTTCTACTGGTTGGGAATTTTTTGATGAGACCTGATCAATTTCTTCTTTTGTTATGGGTTTGTTCAAACTTTCTGCTTCATTCTGAGTAAGTTTAGGTAGGTCTTTTTTTTTCTAGAAATATATACATTTCTTCTAGGTTTTCGAATTTGTTGGAGTACAAGTCTTTATAGTGTTCTGTTATTATTCTTTTGAGTTTGTTTTGATCTGTTGTGACATCGCCCATGTGGTTTCTAATGCAAGTTATTTGTGTCCTCACCCTCTTTTCTTTTGTTAGTTTTGCCAGTGGTTTATCAATTTTATTAAACCTTTCAGAGAACCAGCTTCTTGTCCTGTTAATTTTTTTCTACAGATTTTTGGTTTTCCATCTCATTTATTTCTGCTCTTATCTTTATTATTTCTTTTCTTTTGGTGACTGTAGGTTCCCTCTGCTGGTCTGCTTTCAACTGTTGGAAATGCTGCATTAATGTGTTAATTTTTGTTCTTTCCTGTTTTGGGATGTGTGCATTTATTGTAATAAATTGTCTTCTCATTACTGCTTTTGCAGTGTCCCAAAGATTTTGGTATGTTATGTTTTCATTCTCGTTTGTTTCTAGGCACTTTGTGAATTCACATTTAATTTCTTCTGTTACCCAGTCGCTTTCAGCAGGGTGTTGTTCAGTTTCCATGTATTCGACTTTATTTACTTGGTCTTCTTATTGTTGATTTCTAGTTTTATAGCATTGTCTGAGAAGATGCTCCATAGCATTTTGATGCTTGTAAATTTATGGAGGCTTGCTTTGTGACCTAACACATGATCAATTCTGGAAAAAGTTACATGCGCACTGGAGAAGAATGCATATTATGCTGTTTTTGGATTGAATGCTCTGTATACATCTATGAGGTCAAGTTGGTTGATTGTGCTGTTTAGTTCCTCTGTAACTTTGTCGAGTTTCTTTCTGGTTGTTCTGTCCCTTTTTGAAAGTGGTGTATTAAAATCTCCCACTATAATTGTAGATTTATCTGTTTCTTTCTTCAATTCTAGTAAGTTTTGCTTCATGTATCTTGATGCTCTTTCATTGGGAGTGTAGATATTTATTATGGTTATGTTGTCTTGCTCAATTGACCCTTTGATCATGAGATAGTGTCCTTCTTTGTCTCTTATGCTCATTTTTATCTTAAAGTTTACTTTGTCAGAGATTAGTATTCCACTCCTGCTTGTTTATTGTTGCAGTTAGCTTGGTAAATTTTTTACCATCCTTTAACTTTTAGTCTGTTTTTTGTCTTTGTGTGTAAAGTGTGTCACTTGCAGGCAGTATATTGAAGGGTCTTGTTTTCTTATCCATTCTGCCACTCTCTGTCTCTTCCCTGGTGCATTCAATCCATTGACATTCAATGTAATTATCGATATGTATGAGTTAATTGCTGCCAATTGTGTTGGGTTAGTCTATTAACTTTTCTCTCCCTTTAAGAGAATCCATTGTATCCTGTAATTTACCTGACATTCTCACCACCTGGATCTCTGTTGCTACGTGTGTCCCTTCTTTGATACTGATATATTTTTGGTCTTCGGTTGACCTCCCAGCTCCCTTGAGTTTATTGTTATACTCTTGTTCTGTTCTGGACTCTGCTGTCTGTTGATTGAGTTCCAGGTGGTGTTGCCACACCTGTCAATCTCTGGTTGTTGGCTTTTCTTGTTGGTTTTCAGTCCACAGAACTCCCTTTAGGATGTTTTGAAGTGCTGGGTTGGTTTTGATAAAATCTCTCAGATTCTGGTTATTGTGGAATGTATTGATTGCACCATCATATTTGATTGATAGTTTTGCTGGATAGATGATTCTTGGTTGGCAGTTTTTTTCTTGTAGGATTTTGTATATGTCTCCCCATTGCCTTCTTGCCTGCATGGTTTGTTCTAAATAGTAGAACTTAATTTGATTTGCTTGCCATTATAAGTGACATTTCTCTTCTCCCTGGCCGCTTTTAGTATTCTTTCCTTGTCTTTGATTTTGAAGAGCTTGATTATTATATGTCTTGGTGACTTTCTTTTGGGGTCTATCCTTCCTAGGGTAGGTTCGGCTTCTTGAATGTTTATCTTCTCATCTTTCAAGATGTTAGGGAAATTTTCTTCCAGAAGCTCTTCAACTATCGCCACTGTGGACTTCTCTGATTCTTCCTGTTCCGGAATGCCAATAATTCTTAAGTTGTTATTCTTCATATTATTCAGCATGAATCTTGGACTCTCTTCAGATTTTTTATACTTTTTTCAGCTTGCTCTTCTATCTTAGCAGTATTGAGAGATTTGTCTTCCAGCTCATTAGTTCTGTCTTCCATCTTTTCTATTCTGCTCCTTTCCCCTTTCAGTGTATTGTCCATTTCTGATATCTTGTTATTAATCATCTGGACCTCTTTTTGCAGGTTTTGAATTGTTTCCAATGCTGTATCAATCTTATTTGATTGCTTATGTGGTACTTTCCTGACTTCTTCCTTGTTTTCCTTTTTGGAGCATTTGAATTTGTTTCCATATCATTCTTCTGAATTCTTTCTCAGGCATATCTCAAACCTGCTCTTCCTCTTCTAGAAAGCCCTTGTCTGTCTCCAGCTCATTTGTCTCAGCTACCCTCTTCCTTTTTTGGACATGTTTTAATATCGTTTGTTGTTTCTTGTTCATCATTTCCAATAGCTATATGCTTTTTTGTTTTGTTTTTAATGTTTAAGTGGATGTTTGTTGGGGTTTGTTATTAGGCTTACTGGGTGTCTCCTGATGAATATGATCAGGAGATAACCTTCCCTTTCTGCATGTAATGCTTATCAGGTATTGTTGGCTCTTGTCTCAGTGGTGGAATATTATGAGATATGCTTATAGCTTGGCTATATGGCCACGATTGCTGTCTCTTCTTGGATAACGTAGGGAGAAAAAGCTGCCGCCTCCAGGAAAGATGTGTGATCAAAAGGACCAAAAGCAGAAGTATTATAAATGCAGAGACAAATACTACCACTTTGGAACAGAAATAAAGCTGTGGTCAACTGTCCTGTGCTACACAGGCAGTGGTGTGTGTGCAAGGTAGAAGCCTCCAGCAGTGGAGCATGTCCACTTGCTCAGGCCCCTCCCCTAGTCACTACAGTATAGGTGCACAGGTAGATATTGAGAAGTTAATGGGAGAAAGATTTCCACTATTTTTGTCTCTGAAGGTCAGTTAGGTATCTGCATATGCACAGCGCAATTCTCAAGGTGGTTGAATCCTTTTTATGGTGGGGTTTTACAGATTGTATTATAAGGGTCCTGCACATGCAGCTCAGGTAGTGCAGTGGCCATGAATGGACCGCGAACCGCAAAGTCAGCAGCTTGGAACCGCCAATCACTCCACGGGAGAAAGGCGAGGCACTCCACTCCCACAAAGACCCACAGCCCAGGAAACCTACACAGTGCCGCCTAGAGTTGGAACTGACTCCAAGGTACACAGCCACCAAGGGTCTTGCACAAACCAATCTTAGGGCTGTGTCTCTGTGGCTGGCATCATTAGTGGCTCCCAAGCTCATTCTCACTGTACCGTGGGGAAGCTGTGGGGTCAGGGCTGTTTTTTGGGGTGCACATCCACCCGCCTGATGGCTTCCTGGCTGAGCAAAGAAGGTGCAACAGGGAAGATATGGGAGAAATGTGTAGAGTCTCACACGCCTCTTTTTGCAAGTGCCTCTGCTCCACTTTTAGAGCAGGTTCACTGATCTGGAATGGCTGTAGCCCTGCCCTTTAAACTCTGCCAGAGCGGGGTGGCCACAGAGGGAGTCCCATCTCCAGATTCCTAACTCGCAGTATTTTCCTTAATGTCGTGATTTTTTTCACTTGCGAGTGTGGGAAACTGACATCCTGGACCTTATGGTAGATACAGAGCTCTGGAGTTGTTCTGTGAGCATTTCCTGTGTGAGATACAAGGTCCTCCAGCACAGAGACTTCCCTACCTGACTTTCTGTCCTACAGCCAAAACTGGAAGCCCCTCCTATAGATACTTAAGTGTCTTTTCCATGCTTATTTTTAAACCTTAACCAGTGTCACTCAATAGTTCTGCTTCTGCTGGAATATGTGATTTGGTTGTTGTAGTTATTATTTAGTAGTTGTACTCCTCAAGAACATTTACTTACTTTGTGCTTCCCTGTGGCTTTTGTCTACTGATTCTGGTAACTTGTATTAGGAAAGGACTGAAGGTATGAATAAGAAAATCTCAGTAGGTAGCCACTTGCTAAGCATACTTCTGAATAGTGTACCCATTTCATTTAAAAAGTGTCCTGATTTGGATGATAAACTCTATAATCACCATCATTGAAGGCTTGGGACTAAACTAAATTTCTCTTAGTAAACTAAAGATGAGATTCTGGATGGGTAGCCTCAAAAGCCACAAGAACTGGCACCTGACAACCCCTCTGTTTAGGACGTGTCACCTTTAAACTCTTGGTGAAACAACAATGAAGGAGACAGTGTCCCTAAGTTAAAAGCTGGTACTCTGGAGCTGGAGGAGAGGAGCAGTGTGAGCCCATAGATTGGCCTACAGTATTCCCTGTTTCCATAAGCTAGCCTAATGCTGTGCGAATTTTACCCAGCAAAGTCCTAGTGTAGCGCTGCAGGATAATGCACTGGACCGCAAGGTCAATTTGAACTGCAAGGTTGGTTGTTCAAACTCACCAACCACTCCTCAGAAACTATCAGGGTCTCTATGGGTCAGAACAGACTTGACAGCACTTGACAATAATATCTGGGTAGTTGCTACCAGTTTTTACAAAGAAAGACAGTGATGTCCCCAAACAACTCAAGAGAAAGGTAAAACAGAACTCGAAAGCTTCCCTTCCTTTGAGTCACCTTTTTTTTAACCTGGCTGTTCACTAGAAAAGGGGCAGCCTTCAGTCCTCTGGTATTCCTCAGAGCCTATTAGTGTTATTCCTTGGAATCTATACTTTTATTCAACTTCTGTAGTTTTGGGAAGAAGATCCCTCTTAGAGTACTACTTGTTGTCTTGACAGGAACCCAAGATTTTCCTGGAAATCATGGGACTGTATTGCCTGATGAGTAACTTTAAATGTATTTGAATTTAAAAAATAGATATATTGCTGCCACATACTGAATTTGATGGGAAAATATTTCATGAAAAGAGCAGGTTATCTAAAGTCAGTAATATTTGTGAAATATAATATTCAGCATGATTCTCTAAAGTTGTTAGCTGCAAAGTGCTTTTGGTGCATCTCATTTTATACCCACTGCTATTGATTTGATTTGGACTCATAGAGACTCTACCAGGCAGAATAGATCTGTCCCATAGAGTTTCTAATGCTGTAAATCTTCATGGATACAGACTGCCACATATTTCTCCCATGGAACAGTTGGTGGGTAAAAACGGCCAATCTTCCTGTTAGGAGCCCAGTGCTGTAACCACTGTGCCACCAGGGATATTCTTTCTCTCTCTCTATCTCTGTGTTGTTGTGTTTTTAAAAGATTTTGTGTATTGAGTGATAGTTTACATGCAGAACATTAGTTTTGCACTTAACCAATTGCATTTTGTTTCATTACAATGATTATCATTCCCTCCATGTGCCATCGGCTAACAATATTTGCCTCTATTCCCTCTTTGTGTGTGTGTGTGTGTACACAAATACATGCAGGAATATAGTCATTAGACAACCAAAGGGCACATTTTGCAAAATAGTCTCCTGCCTGCCAGCACACAACCTTTCTCTTTCCATGAGTCTAGGGTCCTTAGATTCTCTATCTCTCTATGCCAATACCTCTTCCTTCATCTCTAGTGTCACTGTTTCTCTGGTTAGGATCTCACATTCCTCTCATGTTCTTTCTCATGTTTAGATGAGGTTATTATTCTTTAGCCAGGCCAGTGGTGTGGGTGGAGGGAAATTTTGATTTTTGACAATATAGCCAGATATCTTTTAAAAAAGAAATTCTGCCCTCATGACCAAATTTTCAGCCAGTCAGTAGATTGATTGCAAGACAGCAACACTAGTAAGGTATGCTGTCCAGAATGGTCAATCATTCAAGATCAAAAGGGCAACATTTACCTAAGGAAAAAGTTGGGAAGGGATTGGAATGAAGGTGGAATGTAAATAAGAGCCACTGGAAGGAAGTGGGATACTGTTGTTCCATGGACGGGATTGCAATTATTGAGATGAAGCAAAGAGTCTGATGTGTTGAATGTAAAACTGATGATCTTCTCTGTAAATCTTCTCTCAATTCATGATAAAAATTAAAAATAAATAAATAAAATAAATTCTGAGATAAAGAAAAAAAAATCAATAGGAACATATATGCTCTCCTTTAGTTCAGAAAGTTTCATAAACAGAATTTATGGTGTCCTTGACCTCTCTATACTTGCTTATTCTCCACCAAACGGCTATGAAGAACTCATCCTTCCCATTGGAATTCTCACTGTTCCTTGTTTTCTTTATTTTATGCCAAGATCAATTATTGACAGATCCATCTCCCCATTTCTACATTCACATGTCTCTCCCTCTCATTTCACAGATTTGTTCCAAAGTGGTCAGAATGGTATAGAAAATGGAGAGGAAGGAAAGAAACTTAGTCACCAGTGGTGCTTCTTCCTTACCTACACACACACACACACACACACACACACACACACACACCCCAAGGTGTCTGAGCAACCTAGTTCTGTACCCTAGAGCTGTTTCTTCACTTCCTGCAATGTCTCCTCAGAGATATTTTACTTACAAAATATCTGATTTTATTCTCTATGTGTTTTTTTACTCTTTGCAGAGTTCAGGATGTTTTAACAGTCTCTTCCACATCCTCTTGCAAAAACAACAACAAGGAGTGAGTAGACCTGATTGATATGAGGGGAGACAGTCCTGGGAGCAGTATAGAGCTTCTTTGACATTCTATCTTATGTCTTATTTCTTTAAACATCTATATATGACTTTCTTTCTTATTGGGTTTCAGAAGAAGAAAGAGGAATGTGTCAAGTCTCATGAGAGGGAGACTTGATACTCCTAGTTTGTTTGTGACCATTTATAACAGCCACAACCCCGGGAAGATCATCGGGGTGCTTATGCATGAGACTGTTCCAAGCAGAGAGAAAAGTTATATTTGGACACCAAGAGGGGTGGTAACAATGGATAGTAAACAAGGAGGCCTTAGCAGAAAAGACAGAAGCAATGAAACCATCCAGAGTTCTGCTACCTTATAAAGCTGGGATCCCTGTACCTAGACCTACCCTTATATTGAACGGAGTCCCTACCCGAGGCATGCAGTTATTTGAACTTTCTCTGAGGGACAGAGCAGAATCCATGGTACAAAAGGAGTAAGGAGGTATTAGAGAGGCTTGACAAATACAAATCTAGGTCTGCAGAAAGAATGAATATCTATAAACTAAAGTTGAATTTTGAAATAAATTTAGCTTTTAAATGATATTATATATACATTTAAGTTTAGTAATAAAACTTATATTTAAATCTGTATCTTAAATCTTTTTTAGCACTGACCTCAGTGAATTGACATCTGTAAGCTGCCATGGAGCCATCAATAGCAGGTGAGATATATCGACAGAGAAGGGGAGAGAGATTGAAAATTAGGAAATACAGTCACAGAAGCATCCAAGGCAACACAGTTTCCTTGAAAGTTTCTCTAAAGATGCCTCACTGTAAACTTCCTTAAGTAGTTTTCTTTCTCTTTTTTATGTAGGTGAGACAGACAATGAGTTCTCACTCACTCACTCACTCATTCACTCACTAACTCACTGCCATTGAGTGTTATAAGGTTTCTGAGACTGTAAATATCACAGGAGTAGAAAGCCTCCTCTTTCTCCCAGGGAGTGGTTGGTTGGTTTGAACTGCCAACTTGTGGTTAGCAGTCCAGTGCTTGTCCTATAGTGCCACTGGAGCTCCTTAAAAGGGCATCAGGCAGAGAGAGACTTCCTATTCATCTTTTGTGGACCTTTTAGTGACTATCAGCCCAAACCCCTATAAAACCTATCAGAATGCCTGTGCATGAGCATATACTAGAGGAAAGAATCTGTTTGGAAGCAGTAGACTGGGAAGAAAGTAGCTCTTGATAGAAAATAAAAGAATAAGCAAACCCTATGTGTGTCCCTGGTCGTCCAAGCTCTGCCACCATCTGAGACTGGTGTCTCAATACCTAGACTCACTTTCCTTTTGGATGGAAACCTTGGTTTAGGCATGCAGTTATTTGAATCCTGTCTGAGGGCAAGAATGACATACATATTAGTGTGAAGAGTAAGGAGGTGCTGGGAGGACTTGAGAGGCAAAAAATTAGAAGGGACAAAGGGATATGTACCCACAAACTGAATTTGCATTTGAAGCAAACTTAGGATCAAAATGCTTTTACACACAGGGATTAAATTTGTTAATAAAAAGTTGTACTGTAATCTTTACTCATTATAAGCCTTATTTCTAGGGTCAAATGAAATATCAGGTTTCATATAACTTTCAACATGGGAATTAAAAAATATTTACCCAGTTCATAAACTGTGGAGTCATTCTAGCTCATTTTGAATTTAAAAAGTTGTCCATGAAGTGATGTGCCATATCACTATTTACATTTTTCATCATTTGGCACTGGTGAAAAAATAGACATCATTATTCTGTGATGATACCACTAATAAAAGGTGAATCATGAATAAACATTAAAACGGGCTGGAGAATCAGTGGGCAGAATGAGAGAGATAGAGAGTAAGAATGAGAATAAGAGCAAGAGCTACAGAGAGAGAATGGATGATTAATTGAAATGTAAAATTTGCCAGATTCAGTCTTGGGAGTACCCAGAGGGAGTATTCCTAACACTGATTCTAATATTCTTTCTAAAATTTAGGTTTCTGGTGATCTAAGTTATGTAAACTATATCTTTTAAATGTATATAATTCTTGTTTAAATAAAATGATCACACCACTGCTACATGTAGCAAATCTCTAATAATCTGTGTTTGCAATTATTAGCATTAGAGTTTAACTTTCCAGATTCAATTATGTTGATAAAGATACTGACTTTCCCCCTTCATATAAGTAAATCCATTTGAAAGGTAAAGGGAGGGAGTCATTATTGGTCTTTTATCCTTGGAAAGAAAGGGCTTGTGTCCAGGCAAGAGTAAAAATGGAAGACTGTGAAAAGCCATGGAAATGTTTAATAGAAGGAAGGATACAAAATAAGCAACTCTAATTGTATTTGTAAATGTACCATGTTTGAAAACATCTCAATTGCTATTCCATCAATTCCTGTTGTTGTTGTGAGTTGTCATCAAGTTGGTATCAACTCATAAGGACACTATGTAGAACAGAATGAAACACTGCCTGGTCCTGAGCTAACCTCACAATTGTTGTCACACTTGAGCCTATTGATGCTGCCACTTTGCCAATCCATCTTGCTGGTGGTCTTCCTCTTCTTCTTTGACCCTCCACCTTACCAAATGTGATATCATTCTCCAGTGACTGGTGCCTTCTGACAATATGTCCATAGTATGAGAGATAAAGTCTGTCCATCATTGGCCTCCAAGGAGCATTCTGGTTGTACTTTTTCCAACACATATTTGTTTGTTCTTTTGTCAGTCCACTTTAAAGATTCTCCTCAAACACCATAATTCAAATGTATCAATTCTTCTACAATCTTCCTTATTCACTATCCAACTTTCACATGCATATGTAGCTATTGAAAATACCATGGCTTTTATCAGGTGCATCTTAGTCCTCAAACTGACATCTTTGCTTTTCAACACTTTAAAAAGGTCTTGTGCAGCATCTGTAAGTATTTTAAGTTCTCTTCACTTTATGCAAGCAAGGTTGTATCATCTGCATATCACAGGTTGTTAATGAGTCTTTCTCCAATCCTGGTGCCCTGGTTTTCTTCATATAACCCAGCTATTCAGATTATTTGCTTAGCGTACAGGTTGATTAAGGATGGTGAAAGAATACAATCCTATTGCACACTTTTCCTAATTTTAAACCATTCAGTGTTTCCATGTTCTGCTCAAACAACTGCCTCTTGGTCCATGTACAGATTCCTCATGAGCACAATTAAGTGTTCCAGAATACTCATACTTCTCAATGTTGTCCAAAGCTTGTCATGATCCACACAATCAAAAGCCTTTGCCTACACCAGTGTTTATAGCAGCAGAAGATATATGCACACCAATGTTTATAGCAGCACTATTTACAATAGCAAAAAG
>NW_006409012.1:291747-300043 GCF_000296735.1 Chrysochloris asiatica | reverse complement strand
AAAAAAAAAGCCTTTGCCTAGTCAATAAAGCACAGGTAAACATCTTTCTGATATTCTCTGCTTTCAGCCAAGATCCGTTTGATGTCAGCAATAATGATATCCCTCTTTCCAGAATCTGGCTTGAACCTCTGAAAGTTCTCTGTTAATGTATAGTTGCAGCCATTTCTGTATTACCTTTAATAAAACTTTACTCATGTGGGATACCAAAGATATTGTCCAATGATTTCTGCATTCTGTCGGGTCACCTCTCTTTGGAATGGACACAAATATGAATCTCTTCCAATCAGTTGGCCAGATAGTTGTCTTCCAAATTTCTTGGCATAGATGAGTGTTGTTGTTATGTGCTGTGGAGTCGATTCCGACTCATAGCAAACCTGTACAGGGTTTCTGAGGCTGTAAATCTTTACGGGAGCAGAAAGCCTCATCTTTCTCCCACAGAACAGCTGGTAGTTTCAAACTGCTGCGGTTCGCAGCCCAATTCATAACCAGAGCCCTCAATTCAGTTCGGACTCCACCACCTTATGTACAACAGAACTGAACACTGCCCAGTCCTGCAACATCTTCAGAATCATCTCTGTGTTTGAGCCCGTTGTTGCCGACACTGTAACAATCCATCTCCTTGAGGGTCTCCCTCTTTCTTTCTTTCTTTTTTCTTTTTCTTTTTTTTTTTGCTTAATCTCTATCCTGCATGATGAGCTTCTCTAGGATCTGGTTCTTCCTGATCCTGATAATATGTCCAAACTATTTGAGACAAAGTCTCTCCATCCTCTCTTCTAAAGCACATTCTGGCTGTACTTCTTCCAAGACAGATTTGTTCATTCTTCTAAAGTTGTTAAGTGCTGTTAAGACGTATTTATAGTCAATATTCTTTTCCAACACCATAATTCAAAGGCATCAGTTGTTCTTTGGTCCGGTTTGGCATGCATATAAGGTGATTGAAAATACCATGGCTTGGGTCAGGCATACTTTTAGGCCTCAAAGTGATATACACCTTTGTTCTTTAGTACTATTTAAAGATCATATGAAAAATTAATGATCTGTTCTGCAGTAGTTCCTTGGCTATGTTCTGACTAATGATGTTGAATTTCTCCATCATCTTTTTTCACAGATGTAGTCAGTTTGATTCCTGGGTATTCCATCTGGTAAGACCCATGTGTCTGCTCTCCATTTATATTGTTGAAAATGATATTTGCAATGACTAAGTTATTGGTCTTGCAAAATTCTATCATGTGATCCCCGGAGTCCTTTGTATCGCCAAGGTCATATTTCCTAATTACTGATTAATCTTTCTTCTTTGTTTCCTTCCAATCACCAGTAATTATCAATGCATCTTGATAGCATGTTTAATCAATTTCAGACTGCAGAAGTTAGTAAAAATCTTTAATTTCTTCATCTTTGACATTAGTGGTTGATGCATCATATTAATTGGTCTTGAGTAATCATCATAGTAACTGGTCTTCCTTGTATTAGCCTATCACTGACAGCATTGTACTCAGGATAAATCTTGAAATGTTTTTTTTGACAAAACCTACAATGCTGATCCAATTCAATTTGTTATTCTCAGCATAGTAGGCCACATGATTGTCTGATTCAGAATGACTAATGTCAATTCATTTTAGCACATCAATGCTTAGGATATCGATCTTCAAATAGTCCATTTCATTTTTATAATTCTCCATTTTCCTTGTTTCATACTTCATACTTTTCGTATTATGATCAATAATGAATGTTTGCAGCTGTTCTCATTTTTTTTAAATTGTATTCTATTGTGTTTTATGTGAGGTAAAATTTTACATAGGAAATTAGATTCCCCTTTAATACTTTTTATTCAAATTACTCCATACTGTTAGTTACAGTTTTTAGAATGTGTCAACATTCTCATTGTTTTCATTCTGTTTCCACTGTTCTGGCTTCCCTTCCTCTCCTTGACTTCTCATCTTTGCTTCTGGGTGACTTGACTGGTTTCATACAGTTAATTATGTCAAGGAGCACGTTACTTACGGGGGATATTGTTTATTTTTTAAGCTAATTTTTATTTGGCTAAAAGTTGACCTCCAGAAATAACTTCAATTACAAATTCAAAGAGTATATTAAGGGTCGCTATGGGTTGGAACCGACTCGATGGCACATAACAACAACAACAACTTTAAGGTGATAGTCTTGAGGGTTCCTCTGGTCTCTATTGGTTTGGTTGTTGTTTTCAAGTCAATCATTGGTTTAGTAGGTCTGACCTTGTTTAGGAATTTGAATCTTGTTCTACATTTTTTTCCCCCATTCTATTCAGGACCTATTATGTCCCTGGTTAGTAGTGGCAACTAGGTGCCATCTAGTTCTTCTGGTCTCAGTTTAGAAGAAGTTGTGGGCTAGTAGTCCCATGGACTAGTTTCTTCTTTGAGTCTTTGATTTCCTTTATTCTTGTTTCTTCTCATTTTGAGTTGTGCCACATCAGCAAATTAAGGTCGAAAGAGCCTTCCTACATCCACAGTATTAAGGTTAAGCATTGGGTGGCTAACTGAAGTTCAACAGTTCAAACCCACAAACTGATCCTTATGAAAAAGATGGGGCTATCCCTATAAAGATTTACTGTATCAGAAACCCTATATATGGTTGGTACGAGTCAAAATGGACTTTATGGCAGTGTTTTGATTTGGGTTTCTACTTTGAGGATGCAGCTCTTCTTCATTCATATTTTCAGTGTCTTCCACACTGAGGGGCTTATCTTCCAGAACTTTGTCAAACTATGTTCCATTGCTATTCATACATTTTTTCACAGACCAGGTGCTTTTAGAAATAGACTGCAAAGTTCTTCTTTCTAGACAGTCTTAGCTGTTTCAACAAACAGATGAAGCACTAGAAAAGCTCTCTCATCTACGCCAATACATTTGGAAGATAGCTATCTGGTAAACTGACTAGAAGAGATTCATATACATGCCCATTCCAAAGAAGATAATCTAACAGAATGTAGACATTCATTATTGAACAATATCATAAATATCACATGCAAATAATTTAAAAAAAAAACACTTTTTATTGTGAATTGGGTAAAGGTTTACAAACAAGATCATCAGCTTTAAATTCAACACATGATAAACTTTGTTTCATCTTAATGATTACAGTGCCCTCCTTACAGTTATCCTATTTCCTTCCAGTGCTCCCCATTAAATCTTATATTTCACAAACAGACAAAGCAAAAAAATATATATTCATTTAGATGTCCAAAGGGCACATTTTGCCAGCAAGTCTCCTGCCTGCAGGCATATAGTATTTCTCAGTCCATGGAACTAGAGACCCCAGCTGCTCCATCTCTCCATACCATCACCTCTGTCATCATCTCCGCTGTTGCCACTTTTCTAGGTAGGGATTTCATGCTCCACTCTTCCTTCTTGATGGTCCTGGGATTGTCTGTTCCTCAAATGAAAGCTTAACTAATCCCCCTTTTTAGTTACATATCTTCTACAATTACAGTTGGGACAATTACAAGTAATCCTGCTAATAGTTACTCACAATTGAGTCATAAAATCCTATCATTGTCATCCCCATTCCCTTTCACCAGATTCATCTGGAAAAGAGGAAAATTATGCAGTGGGGATTCTAACTGACCCCACTCATTCTGAAACCAACCATACTCATGAAAGCGTGTAAACCAGCCACCTTTATAGCCCTCCATTTTTTTAATAGTCAATGTCTAAATTTCTCATCCTTATCAACCCAGTACACTAAAGAACAAGCTTATTCCTTGATATAAAGCATCTTTCTATCCCAGTTGGAATTTTGAGCCACTGCATCCATAAGCAAAAGTCTAGTTTGTGAAACTGTAGCATTTTGCACTTGCTCACAGTATCAAACATCTTTCTCTTCCTCGGGTTGTGTTCTGATTAACTAGCCATCCAAGCTAGATCAAATGGGTACTGGCTGCAAGGTTGGGAGTTCACATGCCCTTCCCTGCACTTCAGACCAGCTGGCCGCTTCACTCTCAACCTGAACCTGCAGGGGCTAGGTCAGTGCTCAGGAGTTCACATATCTTCCTAAGTTTCAGACCAACCAGCTCTTCCTCTTCTTTCTCTCATCTCAAGGTCAAGGGGTATCAGTGGCATACAGTTAAACTCAGCCCATGTCTTCATTGCTGTAGTTCCCTCACTTCCACTCACAAGTAGATCTAGGTTATCACCAACAAGCATACTAGATTGCTCTGGGGTCTCTCTAAGTTTCAGCCTAGAAGGGGGTTTCCCCTGATGGACTGACTTTTCTTGCCTTGGTGCCTCCAAAAGCAAACAGCTTGCTTGAAATTCAAACAGCCAGTCTGCTTTTTTTTTTTTTTTCCCTTGCAGGTTTTTCTTTAAATAAGAATTGTATATTCTCCCAGCAGTTGGGTTGGTCCGAATGTCTTTTCAAGTGGGAATGTCCTACCTCAGAAGGTTTTGGTTGAGGCTCAGGATTCTACCTAAGGCTCCACACTCTACAAAGGCTTAACAAGCAGCCTATTTACTTAGGCAAATTCTAACTCGCCTTTTATCAAATCCAATCAGTTATAGGTTGAAGGCAGGCTTACAAGCTTTCTGTCATCATTTTCTAAATATTAATTTCTATCACACACAAATGTCTATTTTGCAATAGTAGGCAGGGGAAACCAATATCTACAAGACAGTCAAACACATAAACATTTCCCCCCTCCTTTACCCATTCAGTCTACGTCTAGATCCATGTATAACAGAGTCCTGTTGTTCCAAGGTTGTGTACATCAATATTTACTTCCACCCCAATTAGCCCATGCATACCTCCCTAAGTCTTCCCCTATCTTCGCTGTTCATCTGCCACCCTTCCTCGTCTTATGTTTTGCCCTCCACCTCTTTGTATGTTGCCCTTCCTGTCACTCAAGCTACCATGTGTCTACACTCTAGTCAGTGAATTACTCTCCCCTCCCTCCCACTCCTGGTAAACAATCAAAGACTGTTTAAGTATGGAAACTTTTTCTTAAGCTTTTATAATAATGGTTTCATAGAATATTTGTCCTTTTGTGATTGACTTTCACTCAGCATAATGTCCTTGTGGTTCATCCATATTATGAGGTATTTTGCAGATTCATCATTATTCTTTAAGGTTGCATAGTATTCCATTGTGTGTTTGTACCAAAGTTTGTTTATCCATTCTTCCATTGATGGGCACTTAGGTTGTCTACATCTTTGGCTATTATGAATAGTGCTGTGATGAACATGGGTAGTCATATATTTACTCATGTCCTGACTTGTATTTCTTGTGGATATATATTATACAGATGGATTGCTGGGTCATAAGGCATTTTTATTTTCAATCTGCTGTGGAAGCACCATACAATTTTCCAGAGTGATTTAACCATTTTACAGTCCCACCAGCAATGTAGGCAAGTTCCTACTGTCTTTCTACACTCTCACCAGCATTTGTTCTTTTCTGTTTTGTTTTGTTTTTTTAACTTCCTCATTAATGTTGGTGTGAGATGATAGCTCATTGTTGTTTTGATTTGCATCTCTCTAATGGCTAATGGAGTCCTGGTGTGGTGCTGTGGGCAAAGTCATTTGAACTGCAAGGTCGGTGGTTCAAGCTCACCAGCTGCTCCTAGCTAACCCTAAACAGGGTCACTATGGGTCGTAATAGACTCGATGGCACTTAACAACAACAATGGCTAATGATCACAAACATTTCTTCATATATTTATTAGCTGCCTGGATGTCTTCCTTAGTGAAATGTCTGTTCATATCCTGTGCCCATTTTTCAGTTGGGTTGTTGGTATTTTTCTTATACAGGTGTTGTAGTTTTCTATAAATTGTAGATATTAGCACCTTGTCTGATAGGTTATTGCAAAAAAAAGCTTTTTCCCAAGCTGTGGGCTCCTTTTTTATTCTTTTGCTGAAATCTTTTGATGCACATGCTTCTAATTTTTAGGAGCTCCCGGTTATCTATTTTGTCTTGTGATGCTTGTGCATTTTTCTTTTCATATTTCACCAGCATTCCATTAAAGAATTGGTGTGTGGTGGTGGTAATGTGCCGTGGAGTCGGTTCTGACTCATAGCAACCCTGTACAGGGTTTCCAGGGCTGTAAATGTTTACGGGAGCAGAAAGTCTCATCATTCTCCCACAGAACAGCTGTTAGTTTCGAACTGCTGACCCTGAGGTTAGCAGCCCACTAAGCTACCAGAATTCCTTAAATGCAGTCCCTTTTTTTAGGTGTAAATATACCAAAGAATTGGTGTATTTACACCTAAAATAGGGATGACATTTTAACTACAAAAAAAAAGAAACTTAGCACATTGTCCTTGTATTTTTTTTTTTTTTTTCCCTCCTCCTGTTGCTCTTTCTTTCAAGAAATATCTTCTGTTCCTCTAGCTGTTCTGGGTTAGACTGCGTTTCTTTTCAATTGGGAATGTCCCACCCCTGAAGGTTCTGGGTGCAGCTTAGGAGTCCACCTAAGACCCCATACTCCACCAAGGCATAGCAAGAAGCCTATTTCCCTAGGTACATTCTAGTCCCCTTTTAGATAATTCAGTCATTTATAGGCTGAAGGAGGGCTCGCTTGTGCATCATTTTGTAATGTTCAATAGTGTATTATGTCATGTATTAGAGCCCCTAAGCCATGTTGGATTTGTTTTTATATATGATGTGAGATCTGGGTCTTGTTTCATTGTTCTGCAAATCGGTTTACAGTTTTGCCAGCACCATTTGTTGAAAAGTCTGTTGTTGTTGTTAAGTGCCATCCAGTCAGTTCCGACCTATAGCAACTTTGTATAGGGTTTCTAAGGAGTGGCTGGGGAGTTTGCACCACTGACCTTACAGTTCAAATTGACTTTGCAGTCCAGTACATTAACCAACAGTGCCACCTCCTTATTTAATGTGTTTTGTATCAAATTCTCAATTGACTGTGTGTAGATGAAGTTACTTATGGGTTCTCAATTTGTTCCATTCATTTATGTGTCTTTCATTATACCAGTACTGAGCAGGTTGTTTTGATCACTGTGACTGTGTAGTAATTTTTGAAATCATGAAGTGAAAGGCCTCCTAACTTTGTGTTTGTTTGTTTGTTTTAATTAAACAGTATTTTGCTTATCTGAGGTCTTTTTCCTCTACATAGAAAGTTTGTGATAAAATTTTCCATCTGTTTAAAGAATGATGTTGGAATCTGGATTGGGATTGTGCTATATTTGTACATTGCTTTAGGTAGTATTGTCTAGTTCCTGTTTGCAAAGAGAATGCTCTTAGTGTCTTTCCATTGTGAGTAATTATGGCTGTTGGAAATCTGAAGCATTTCTTCAGATTCTTCAGATTTTTTCTGATTGTTCTTTTATCTTACCAGTATTGATAGATATTATCTTCATGTTCACTAATTTTGCCCTTTCAGTGTATTATTCCATTTCTGATATTTTAATATTGATAATCTGGACCTCTGTTTGAAGGTTTGGGATTGTGTCAAATGCTATAAATGTTTTGTTTGATTGTTGCTGTAGCATTTTTGTGAATTCTTCCTTGTTTTCATCTACCTTTTTGTGAAACATTTGGATGTACCTTAACATCATTCTCCAGAATTTTTTTTTTTTTTTTTCAGGTAGTTCTAGTGTCTTTTCACCTCCAAAGCATTTTATAGCTCTTGGTCATGTGTTTGAGCTATTCTTTCTTGTTTCTTCATATGAACAGAAAGTTTAGGCATTGTGATATTGTTATATTTGTATTAAGTTGATGATTGTATGTTAGTATATTCTTAGGCATTCTCTAGTTGCCTCCTGGTGGGTGTGATCAGATGATGAGCTTCTTTGTTCACTGTTCATTCAGTTCAATTCAGAATGATTTTAGCAGATGCTGACTGTTGTCACTGCTGTTAGGTATAGCAGCTGGTATAGGCTCTTGCCAGTTGGTGGTGCTCTAGAGGGTATGGCTGTGACTTGGCTCTATGGCTATCTTCTTTGTGACCATAATCCTCAGGTACTTTTCTACAATATGAATATGCTTTTCTGTCACTAAAACCATTCACTAACTTTCAGGATTGCTGTGGCAGGGCCTTTGGGCTACTGCTTCACATCAGTCACCTTGTCTCTTGCTGCATTTATTCAATTCTGTCTCCCAGTAAGCACTCAGTCCACTTTTCTATCCATTCTTCTGAATCAAGAGTTCCAGGACTAACCTCTGTATCTGCCTTGTCCAGTTATCCATATACTTTCTACATAGAGCCTGCACAGCCTTTCTGCCTAGTCTGCCATCTCTCCTTCCTGCTGCAAAAATCTTTTGAAAATGTTAAAGAGCAAAGATGTCATGACATTTTCAATGGTCTCATATG
>NW_006409012.1:285908-291117 GCF_000296735.1 Chrysochloris asiatica | reverse complement strand
GCTCCCGTAAATATTTACAGCCTCGGAAACCCTGTGTAGGGTCGCTATGAGTCGGAACCGACTCCACAGCACATAACAACAACAACAACAACATCAGTTAGTGTGCTGGACTTCAAGGTTGGTTTGAACCACAAGGTCAATGGTTCAAGCTCACCAGTCACTCTTTGGAAACCCTATACAGGGTTGCTATAGTTGGAACTGATTTACTGAATGTAACAACAACAATGGTTTATAGTCTATCATCGTGGATTTCTTTAAAAGTATTTTTTTAGCAGTTCTTCTTTTAACAGCACCCAAAGACATTCGAGACTAATTTACCCTGTTGCTGTTATTGTTAAGTATTGTCAAGTTGGTTCTGACCCATAGCAGCCATCTACAGAGTTTCTGGGGAGCAACTGGTGAGTTTGAATGTCCAACCTTGGAGTCACTGGTCCAGTGCCATCCCTTTAGTGCCACACCAGGACCTAGAATCAACTGTTTCTCTGAGGAACCTTATGAACGTTTTGATAGAAATTTGTTGTGCTCTTTCTACCAGCTCATGTTGCATCTTAAATAATTTTTACTTTAACCCTTTACATATTTTCTCAGGTGTTGTTGTTGTTAAGTACCATCGAGTCAGTTCTGACTCATAGTAACCCTATGCACAACAAAATGAAACACTGCCTAGTCATGTGCCATCCTTACAATCGTTGCTATGTTTAAGCCCATTGCTGCCAATCTATCTCATTGGAAGGCTTTCTCTTTTTTCTGATCCTTCACTCTACAAAGCATGATATTCTTCTCCATACTCTCTTGATAACATGTCTGAAGTATGAGAGGTGAATTCTCCCCATCCTGGCTTCTAAGGAGAATTCTGGCTGTACTTCTTCCAACACAGATTTGTTTGTTCTTCTGTCATTCCATCGTACTTTTAATATTCTACTATTACCGGAACCCAAATGCATCAGTTTTTCTATAGTCTTCATTATTCAATGGCTAACTTTTACATGCATATGAGGCTACTGAAAATACCATGGCTTGGGTCAGAAACTGTTATCTTTGCTCTTGAACAGTTTAAAGATGTGTTGTGCAGCAGATTTGCCTAATATAATATGTCATTTATTTCTTGGCTGCTGCTTCCATGAGTGTTCATTGTAGATTCAAGCAAAATGAAATCTTCTCTCCATTTATCATGATGTTAATTATTGGTCCAGTTGTGAGAATTTTTGCTTTTTTTTTTTACAATGAATACAATCCATACTGCAGTCCTCAAGATTCATCAGTTAGTAGTTTTAAGACCTGTTCACTTCCAGTGAGCAAGGTTGTATTATCTGCATAACACAGGTTGTTAATGAGCCTTCCTCCAATTCTGATGCCATGTTCTTCTTAATATAATTCAGATTTTTGGATTATTTGCTTAGTGTACAGATGTATAAGTGAACTAATACTACCCTGGCACACACCTTTTCTGATATTAAGCTGTTCAGTATCCTCTTGTTTTGTTAGATTGACTACCTCTTGTTCTGTGTACAGGTTTCTCATGAAAACAATTAAGTGCTCTGGAATACTAATTCTTCACAGTGTTATCCATAGCTTGTCATGATCCACACAATCAAAAGCCTTAGCATAGTCAATACAGCACAAGTAAACATCTTTCTGAAATTCTCATTTTCTCATGTACATACTTTAAATGTAGGTAGAGTTTGTACTTGTTGATTATGTTCCCATTGATCAGACATTCATTTGCAGTTACTGCCATTGTTCTTCTGTCCACTTTATTTGTACCTCTGGGATACAATAGATACAGGCAAGAAAATGAGAAGATAAGAAAAGTAGATTTCAATATGTTGCTGTTGTTAAGTGCTGTTGAGTCAGTTTTGACTCATAGCAACACCGTATGGGATTTCCAAGGAGCAGCTGGTGAGCTTGAACCCCAGAACTTGTGGTTCAAACCATCCTTGCTGTGTAGCGCATTAACCCACAGCATCACACCAGGATTCTAGATTTCAGTATAGAGGAGTGCATAAATTTAACACAATGATGATATGAATATACATTAGGATATAGATAAGGGTATGTTGTTATTGTTGTTAGGTACCATCAAGTCGGTACCGACTCATAGCAACGCTATGCACAACACAACGAAACACTGCCTGATCCTTGGTCAACCTCACAATTGTTGCCATGCTTGAGCCCATTGATGCTGCCACTTTACCAATCCATCTTGCTGGGGGTCTTCCTCTTTTCTCTGATCCTCCACCTTACCAAACATGATATCCTTCTCTAGTGACTGGTCCCTCCGACAATATATGCGAAGTATGAGAGATGAAGTTTGGTCATCTTGGCCTCCAAAGAGCACTCTGGCTGCACTTCTTCCAACACAGATCTATTGGTTCTTTTAGCAGCCCATGGCACTTTCAATATTCTCCTCCAACACCATAACTCAAAAACATCAATTCTTCTATGGTCTTCCTTATTTACTGTCCAGCTTTCGCATACATATGAGGTTATTGAAAATACCATGGCTTGGGTCAAGGTGCACTTTAGTCCTCAAGATGACATCTTTGCTCTTCAACACTTTAAAAAGGTCTTGTGCAGCAGCTTTGCCTAATGCAATACTGGGACTAAAATACAGATCCAGAGTTCTGCTGCAATATTTTGCAAATCAGAATCACAAAAGTTACAAATGTAAATCAGAAATTTTAAAGTTTAATTTTTTTTTTTTTTTGGCATTTGATCTACTCTGCCTGTAATAAAGGTGCCCTTAGTAACTTCAGATTCCTCTTTTGCTTTCCCATCTCCTATTGCTTCCATCAGCTTCCTAGTTGATTCACTGGGGCATGACAGACTATATCCTTATTGAGTATTACATGCCCATTGGGTCTGTATTATGCTATCTGTGTTAGGAATTGGAATCAGCTTGATGGCAATGGATTCTCTGTTTTTTTATTTTATTACAGAGCAGATATGTCTTTCATTCGACAATTTATACACATTTTGTTTAGACTCATTTATTGCAATTCTCACAAATTGACATCACTTATCCCACTTAGGAGTCCTGGTATAGTGCTGTGGGTTAATGTACTAGACTGCTCTAACTCACCAGCTGCTCCTTGGATACCCTATACAGGGTTGCTATGGATCAGAAGTGACTAGATGGCACTTTACAATAACAACATCCTGCTCAAGTCCTCCCTATGTTTTTTGTTTCCATTCCATCTTCTTCCCTAACCCATTGAGCTTTGTCCTTGGGTAAAGGCTGTCCTTTTTATTTCGAATGGTTGATCAGTGTAAGGTGTGTGTACCTCTTAGTGCTGTTGTTTCCCTTGTCTACTGCTTTGAAAATTGAATCATAGGGGTGAGTTCACTTCCAGAAATGAAGAGCAGGTAATGGTCGTAGCCTCAGGTGTTTCACCAGTAAGACTGATTATTTTTTTATGATTTTGAGTTTTGTCTCACATTTTCTCCTTCTCTATCCAGGACCTTTTATTAGGATCCCATTCAGGGTGGTTGACACTGGAAGCTAGACACTACAGTTTCTTCTGGTCTCAAGCTAATGAATGCTAATTTTTCCTGTGGTCTGTTATTTCATTGGACTAATGATGTTTCATGTGGTCTACTATTTCACTGTACTAATGTTATTTCATTTGGCACTGTAGGATAAGTATTAGATAGCTAACTGCAAGGTCGTTGTTTCAAACGCACCAGCCACTCCTTGCAAACATTATATTGGGTTGCTATGAGTCAGAACTTACTAAACGGCATTTAGCAACAACAAAGGCAACAACTATTTCCAGGTATCTTTGATTTTCTTCATTTTTTCTCCTGCTGGACAGGGAGAGGCGAATAGTTGCACCTTGGATGGCTGTTCACAAACTTTTAAGTCCCCAATTTCTGCTGAACAAAGTAGGATATAGAACACTGTCTTTGTGGACCATATTATACCAATTTACCTTGCTGTCTTGTGAGACCATGGTCCTGAGCCTCCAGGCCCCAGCAACTTATTCTCTCAAGGTTATATCTAAGAAGTTATATTGTTTGTTTACATCTAAGAAGTTATCTCAAGGTGTTTGGTTAGGTCTAAGAAGGAGTCCTGTGTGGTGCTGGCCTGTTAACCACAAGGTAGATGATTCAAACCCACCAGCCACGCCTTGGAAACCCTGTGAGTTTGTATGAGTTGGAACCAACTTGATGGCTGTTAATAACAACAAGTTTTCATAACTTTGCCTCCTGTATGCTATTTCATCCACCACTTGACTGGCAGTTTGTAATGCTGTGGTGGGTTGTGATGCTGCAAGCTATGCCACTGATATTTTCAATACAAGCAGGTTTCAGCTGAGCTTCCAGACTAAGACAGATTAGGAAAAAGGAGAGGCATACTACTTCTGAATATTTAGCCACTGAAAACCTTATTAATAGCTGTGGAACATAATCAGATAGCCCAAGACTATTGAATATTGACACTTTATGAATTGTTGTTAAGTGCCATTGAGTTTGTTCTGACCCACAGCACACTATGAATGTTGTTGTTATTGTGAAGTGCCGTTGAGTCGATTCCAACCCATAGCGACCCTATATAGGGTTTCCAAGGATCAGCTGATGAGCTTGAACCACTGATCTTGCAGTTCAAATGGCTTTGCTGTCTCACGCATTAACCCACAGCTCCACACCAGGACTCCACATTATAAATAGCACCAGAATATTGTCAGATATAATGCTTGAAGATGAGCCCCTCAGGTTGAAAGGCACTCAAAATATGACTGTAGATGAGCTGTCATCTCAAAGTAGAGTTGACTGTAGGCCAGCTCAAATTTAGGAAAAACAGCTTTAAATATCCATAAATAATCAGAACATGGAATGTACAAAGTAGGAAAACTGTAAGTTGCCAAAATGAAATGTAATGCATAAAGATTGATACCCTAAATGATTGTTGTTGATATTATGTGCCATCTAGTTGGATCTAAGGAGTGGCTGATGAGTTTGAACTGCTGACCTTGCAGTTCAAACTGACTTTACAGTCCAGACCATTAACCCACAGCACCACATCACATCATAGGCAATGGTGAGCTGAAATGGAGTAGTATTGGCCATTTGAATCTGATAATCACTTGGTTTACTATGACGGGACTGACGAGCTGAAGAAGAATGATGTCGCATTCATCATCAAAAAGAACATTTCAAGGTCTATCTTGAAGTATACTGCTGTCTATGATAGGATAATAATCATATG
>NW_006409012.1:283982-284509 GCF_000296735.1 Chrysochloris asiatica | reverse complement strand
CCTTCTTGTATATTACCCCCCTCCCCAGCACCCAAACTATCTTGTGTCTATTCCTGCCCTGTGCTCCACCTTCCCCTCCCTCCCCTCACCCCATCCCCACATCCCAGCAACCAGCAAAGAATCCACCCCCCTTTAGTATGGGTTCTTTTTCTTAATCTTTTATAGTAGTGGTCCTATGAAGTATTTCTCCTTTTGTGACTGACTAATTTAACTCAACATAATGTCCTCAATGTTCATCCATGGTATGCGGTGGCTTACAGCTTCCTTATTATTTTTCAAGGTAGCATAATATTCCATTGTGTGTATGTACCACAGTTTGTTTATCCATTCTTCAGTTGATGGGCACTTTGTTATCTCCATCTTTTTGCTATTGTAAATAGTGCTGCTATGAACATTGGTGTGCATATATCTTCCTGTGTTATGGGTTGTATTTCTTGTGGGTAAATACCAAGTAGAGGAATTGCTGCAGCATAAGATATTTGTATTCCCAACCTTCTGAGGAAGCACCAAATTGCTTTCCAGAGAGG
>NW_006409012.1:271386-282727 GCF_000296735.1 Chrysochloris asiatica | reverse complement strand
TCAATGCTGTCATTTTTGGTATAGAGAAATCCAACTGATCAGCACTATTTTTAACATTTCTTTTTGTGATGTTCATAGGTTTTCAGTGGCTGGCCATTTACAGGTGGTTTGCCTCTCCTTTTTCCTAGCCCATCTTGGTTTCGAGGTTCCACTGAGGCCTGTCCACCATGGGTGACCCTGCTGGTACTTGGAGTGCTGGTGGCATGGCTTGCAGCATCGCAGCAACATGCAGACCACCCCAGTATGAAAAACTAAGTTCTGGAAAGACTCTGTTGCAACTATCCCATTCTGCCTTGTCTTGTAAAAACAACCGTCAATCATGTGATTAAAAACAAGTGAGCATGACTGAGTTCCATTATAATTTTACTTACAAAAACAAACAAACAAACAAAAGAATGGCTGGAGAAAGAGCATGATTAGTTTCCACGGGAAGTGTCATCCTGTCCACTTGGTTGTTAAAATACTCCTCTGTTGTGGTTACCCATTGGTGCACATTCTCATGAGGCACAAATATCTTCACTTTTTTGTCCCAATCAGAGAATCAGAGAAGTCTAGTGACATAACTCTTCCCCACACCTCCTTGTCACCAATTTTCCAATCACGTTCCTTCCAAATCCATGACCATCCAGCCAAACCATTGGCCATAGCCCATGAATCAGTATACAATTGCACATATGGCCATTTCTCCTCCAATGCAAAATGAACAGCCAGGTGCACTGTTTGAAGCTCTGTGTATTGGGAGGCTTTTCCTTCACCACTGTCCTTCAGTGAAGTCCCAGAAAGAGTCTGTATTGCTGCAACTGTCCACTTGGCCCTTAACACCATGGAGTCCAATGAGCTCCATTGTGGTTGTTGTTGTTGTTGTTGTTAAGTGCCATCGAGTCGGGACCGACCCATATCGACCCTGTACAGGGTTTCCGAGGGTGTAAATCTTTACAGGAGTAGAAAGCCTTATCTTTCTCCCGCGGAGCGGCTGGTAGTTTCAAACCACTGACCTTAAGGTTCGCAGCCCGATTCGTAACCACTACGCTACCAGAGCTCCTTCTCCATTGTGGTAAAGTGTCTTAATTCAATTAGGGAATGTCCCACTATCAAATCTGGCTTATATAAAATAGAAATCATGGCAGTTTTTAAGGAGGCTGAGACTTCCTTCACAAATTTGTTTTTCATTGTTGTGGTAAAAGGTGTGTTCTTTGGGCACTCCAAGTATCCTGATAAATCCACTCTAACATGCAAATTTCCCAAAACCTTTGGATTCCTTCCTCTACAGCAGGGATGGGAAACGTCCAGCCCTCAGGTCATATAAGACTCATGAATTCATTTGGTCTGGCTCTGCCAAGGCAACTACAGTTCCAGCCATGACATTAAGGATGAGTTAATTAAATGTCTGACTGAATATAGAAGTCTAATTTTTAATTTAATAATTTTGTATGACCTGTGAATGATGTTATAAATTTTGGCAGAAAAAAAGTTTCCCCACCCATGCTTTACAAAATATAAAGGCCAAAAAAAGAAAGACAAAAATAAAATAAAGGGAGGTCTGGTACCTCAACTTGATGTATTGTAAGCTGTGCAATCTGTCTTTCAGGGAACCAGCCAGATAAACTATTAGATCCTCTCCTTAAACTGAAACACTAAATGAAGAATCAGTGCTTACTGGTCCCATATCAATAAACACAGATTGACCCAACCCTATGTTTCTGCTTGAATATATAAAAGGCATGCAGTTCTTTTGGAGTGTAGCATACTTCTTCCTAGGTCACAATATGTACTTCACCTTTCGGGTACCACCAGGGACTTAAGTCTAGTTACAGAACTAAAAGCAATAATTGGTGGTTGTTTTTCCGGGGAGGCTTCAACAGTGCAAGACACCTACCTTAGATGATGCCCCAGACAGTACCCCTGTGTCATCTCAGTAGACACAGTTGGGTTAATCGCATCAGCTGTGGGTAGGAGATAATGTTTTTACTGATAAAGATGGGAGAGGTGGGGCTGTTCGCAAGAGTGATATAATGTAATGTACCAGCTTTATGTATAAAGAAAAGTTTATATCAAGGAAATGCCTCACAGTTGTAGAGGTGGGAGAGTCTCAAGTCCAGGTAAAATTAACCAAGTTCAGCTGACAGGCAGTCAGGAAGATCCAGGAGGCGGGCAGGCAGGTAATAAAGTCCAAAGAACCAGAGGTTGGAGGACAAGACAGATGCAAGATCCAGAACCAATAGAAAAAGCAGACAGGCTTTTTCAGAGGGTCCAATATATTGGAAAAAAGCCACACCCTGGAGGAAACATCCTTTCAAATGGCTGCTCATAGCCAATCAATATAGAGTTAATTATACCAGCTGCTCATAGACAATCATTGTAGAGTTAACTATATTGTACTAGATCTCATCTTGGGGAAAACCAACTCAACTGACAAACCACTGGGAATCCTGGTTCAGTCAAGTTGACACAAAGCCTTAACTATCACCGAGGTTTTGTGCAGCAGATTTACCTAATGCAATACATCATTTTATTTCTTGGCTACTGCTCCCATGAGTGTTGATTGTGGATCCAAGCAAAATGAAGTCTTTGATAACTTCAATCTTTCTTCCATTTATCATGCTGCTAATCATTGGTTCAGCTGTGGGAAATTTTGTTTTCATTACTTTTAGGTGCAATCCATACTGAACGCTGTTGTCTTTGATCATCATCAGTAAATATTTTAAGTCCACTTAGCTTTCAGAAAACAAGATTTCACTTTTAGCAACCAATATTTCAAAAATATTTAATGAGTCTTCCTCCAATCCTGATGCCACGTTTCTTCTTCATATAATCCAGCTTCTCTGATTATTTGCTCAGCATACAGATTGAATAAGTGTGGTAAAGAATACAACCCTGGTGCACACCCTTCCTGATTTTAAACCATTCAGTATCCCCTTGTTCTGTTAAAATGACTGCCTCTTGGTATATGCACAGTTTCCTTATGAATACAGTTAAATATTCTGAAACACCCATTCTTTACAATGTTGTCCATAGTTTGTCATGGTCCAGACAGTCAAAAGCCTTTTCATAGTCAATAAAACACAAGTAAACATCTTGCTGGTATTCTCTGCTTCCAGCCAAGATCCATCTGATGTCAACAATGATATCCCTAGCTCCATGTCCTCTTCTGAACCTGGCTTTAATGTTTAGCAGTTCTCTGCTGATGTACTGTTACAGCCATTTTTGAATTATCTTCAGAAAAATTGTAATGAATGTGATATTAATGATATTATTTGATGATTTATGCACTTCATTGGGCCACCTCTCTTTGGAATTGACAGAAATATGGATCTCTTCAAGTCAGTTGGCCATAGATGAGTTTCATCTAAATACCAGGCACATGGGTCAATATGAGTTGGAACCTACTCTGTGCTAAGGGTTTTGGATGAGGTTGCATCAGTGAGTGCTGCATCAGTTTGTTGAAAGATTTAAATTTGCATTCCATCAGTTCCATGGAACCTTGTTTTTAGCCAAGGCCTTCATGGCGGCTTGGATTAGTTCCTTCAGTACCATCAGTTCTTGATCATATACTGCTTCTGGAATGGTTGAATAGCAATCATTTCTTTGTGGTACAGTGAATTAGTGTATACATTCCATCTTCTTTTGACGTTTTCTGCATCATTCAACCATGAATGGATTGTTGTTGTTGTTGTTAGGTGCCATCGAGTTGATTCCAATACATAGCAACTTTATGCACAACAGAACAAGACATTGTCCAGTCCTGCGCCATACTAGCAATTGTTAAACTTGAGCCCATTGCTGCTGCTATTGAGCCGATCCATCTTATTGGAGATCTTCATTTTTTGCGCTGACCTTCCATTTTACCTAGCATGAGGAACTGATCTCTCCTGATAATATGTCCAAAGTATGAGAGATGAAGTTTCACCATCCTGGCTTCCAAGGAGCATTCTGGTTGTACTTCTTCCAACACAGATTTGTTCATTCTAACAGTCCATGGTATTTTTAATATTCTTCTCCAACATCATAACTTAAAAGCACTAATTCTACAGTCTTCCTTAGTTATTGTTCAACTTTCACATTCCTATGAGTTTATTGGAAATTCCATGGCTTAAGTCATGTACGCCTTAGTCCTCAAACTAGCATCTTTGCTCTTGAACACTTTTAAGAGGTCTTGTGCAGCAGATTTGCCTAAAGCAATATTTTTTTCTTCTTCTTCAGTACCAGTAAGTCTTTATTCATTGTATTTTCCCAGAGAAAAGAGAGGGGAAGGCAAAAGTATTAGCCTGTGTTACAAAATTATAGAAGGAAAGAAAGCATCCAGTGCAGCAAAATTAACCAATAAACACATCCCTGCAACTCTTCTGGTTATCAGTCACTGGTGCCTAATGCATCAGATCTGTTCTTGAGATGATCTCTAAATTCAGGTGGGATATGTTCAAGGTCATATTTAGGTTCTCATAGACTTGTTTTCATTTTCTTCAGCTTCAGCTTTAACTTGCATATGCGCAATTGGTAGTCTGTTTCACAGTCTGCTCATGGCCTTGTTTTGGCTGATGATATGGAGCTTTTCCAGTGGTCTCTTTCCACAGATGTAGTCAATTTGGTTTCTGTGTATTTCATCTGGTTAAATCTATGTGTATAATCATCTTTTATGCTGTTTAAAATGATCTTTTATGCTGTTTTAAATGATATTTGCAATGAAGTAGTCATTGGTCTTGCAAAATTCTATCATGCAATCTCCAGCATCATTTCTATAAACAAAGCCATATTTTCCAACTACTACTCTTTCTTCTTTGTTTCCAACATACATTTGATCAATTTCAAACTGAAGAAGTTGGTAGAATTCTTCAGTTTCATCATCACTGGCTTTAGTGGTTGCTGCATAAATTTGAATAACAGTCAAATTGACTGGTCTTCCTTGTTGTTGTTGTTGTCAGGTGTCATTGAGTCAGAACCGACTCATAGCGACCCCATGCACAGCAGAAGGAAACAATGTCTGATCCTGGGCCAACCTCACTACCGCTGCCACACTTGACACCATCAATGATGCCACCTAGCTGATCCATCTCGTTGGGGGTCTTCCTCTTTTTCTATGACCCTCCATCTTACCCAGCATGACATCCTTCTCCAGCGACTGTTCCCTCCTGACAATATGTCCAAAGTATGAGAGACGAAGTTTAGCTATCTTGGCCTCCAAGAAGCACCCTGGCTGCACTTCTTCCAAAACAGATCTATTGGTTCTTTTGGCAGTCCATGGCATTCTCCTCCATTTTGGTATTCTCCTCCAACACCACAATTCAAAGGCATCAATTCTACAATCTCCCTTATTCACTGTCCAGCTTTCGCATCCATATGAGGTTAGTGAAAATACCATGACTTGGGTCAGGCGCACCTTAGTCCTCAAGCTGACATCTTTGCTCTTCAACACTTTAAAAAGTTCCTGTGCAGCAGATTTGCCTAATGCAATACGTCGTCTGATCTCTTGACTGCTGCTTTCACGAACGTTGATAGTTGATCCAAGAATGATGTCCTTGACAACTTCAATCTTTTCTCTGTTGATAAGAATGTTGTTTATTGGTCCAGTGGTGAGGATTTTTGTTTTCTTGACATTGAGATGCAATCCATACCAAAGGCTGTGCTCTTTGATCTTCATCAGTAAATGTTTCAAGTCCTCTTCACTTTCAGCAAGCAAGGTTGTATCATCTGCATATCACAGGTTGTTAATGAGCCTTCCTCCAATCCTGATGCCACGTTTCTCTTCATATAACCCAGCTTCTCAGATTATTTGCTCAGCATACAGGTTGAATAAGTATGGTGAAAGAACAGAACCTTGTCGCACACCTTTCCCAAGTGTAGGTGGATGGATATTATCCTATCACAGCATTGTACTTTAAGACAGATCTTGGAATTTATTTATTTATTTTTTTTGATGATGAATGTGACACCATTTTTTTTTTTTCCAGTTTCCCATTCCCAGCATAGTAAACCATGTGATTGTAAACCAGATTCAAAATGGCCAATACCAGTCCATTTCAGCTCACTAATGCCTAGGATATCGATATTTATGCTTTCCATTTCATTTGTTATTACAATTTCCAAGTCTCCTAGATGCATACTTCATACATCCATGTTCCAGTTTTTAATGGATGTTTGTAGCTGTTTCACCTCATTTTGAGTTGTGCCCTATCAGCAAATGAAAGTCCTGAAAGCTTTACTCCATTTGAGTCATCACATTCAAGTCTACCTCCCAGTTGTATTTTGAGTGCCTTCCCAGCCTGAGTAGCTCATCTTCTGGCACTATATATCTGACAGTATTCTGGTATTATTCATAATATCTCAATATTCAGTATTCTGGTGCTTTCTGACAGTGTTTCACTGCTATTCATAAGGTTTTCAGTGGGTAAACATTCAGAAGTAGTCGGCTTATCTTTCTTTTGAGTCTGCCTTTGTCTGGAATCTCAGCTGAAATCTGTCCACCATTGGTGACCCTGCTGGCATTCAAAATTCAGAATACAAGTGGCAGAACTTCCAGCATCACAGCAACATGAAAGCCCCCAAAGTGCAACAAACTGACAGACGAGTTGTTCCATGAAAGGGTAAATGTAGTCAAATACTTTTCCTGAATCGAGATGATAATGCAGTTCTTTTCCTTCCTTTTGTTAATGTGGAGTATTACATGACCTTCTTGTGTTGAGTCACCTTTACACTCCTAGACTAAATTTCACTTGATCATGGTTTATACTCCTTTTAATGGACAAATTTGTAGAAGTGCATAATTTATCTAAAATAAATCAAGAAAAAGTAGCAAATCTCATTAAAAGTGAAGCGAATGAAGCAGTAATCAAAAACCTTTCAACAGAAAACGGTCCAGGACCAGAAACTTAAGTAGTGAGTTATGCTGTTTTTGATGCTAGGTATCATCAAGTCATCTGTGACTCAGAGCAACCCTATGTACAACAGAACTAAACACTGCTCCTGTGTCATTTTCACAATCGCTGCTGTGTTTGAGTCCATTTTTGCAGCCACTGTGTCAATCCATTACTGACCCTCTACTTTACCAAGCATGATGACCTTCTCCAGTGACTGGTCCCTTCTGATAAAATGTATACAGTACATAAGATGAAGTCTTGCCATCTTTACTTCCAAGGAACATTTGTTTACATATTCCAAGGCAGATGGCACTTAACAACAACAACATCAACTGGATGGCACTTAACAACAACAACAAAATAATTTCCCAAAGAATCTCTCTCCCAAACGTCTCAGTTCAGTCCTTAGAGGTTTGTTGTATGCCTCAAACTGCTTTTTTTTAGCCCCAGGCAGCTACAGGCAATTACAGACTCTGGCATTTTTTGCTAATCAAACTTAACTTGTGGTCCAGTGTTTATCCTACAAAGTCAACCAGGACTCCTTTAGTCTCCTTGTTGTTGTTAAGAGCCATTGAGTCAGTTCATACTCATAGCAGCCCTATAAAGCATTTCTGAGGAGTGACTGGTGAGCTTGAACCACTGACCTGTGGTTCAAACCAACTTTGTAGTCCAGCGCATTAACCCACAGAACCATACCAGGACTCCTTAGTCTCCTTTGTTGTTGTTAAGTGCTGTATAGTTACTGCTGTTGAGCTTAAACCTCCAACCTTACAGTTTAAACAGAACTTACAGTCCAGCACATTAACCCACGTGGACTTAGAACCATAAAATATGTATACAAAGTCAGGTTATGTCTTTCTATGTACATTTTAAATTATTTAATGATAATCTTAATAAATGATATCAGTAATCTCTTATGGAACCATCCATGAAACTTAAGGTATGAATATAAATTAATACACATATACATCGGGAGATAGAGACACAAACTAGAAACAGAATAATTAAGATTTGTGAGATTAAGTCTTAGTAGTATCTATGTGAATATAGTTTTCTGGACACTAATCCTAATATTTTTTTCTAAAAAGTTAGATTACCAGTGAGGTAAGTCATGTTTGCCATATCTCTTTTGATTTAAGAAATTATTATTGTTCACCTAAGTTGATCACATCTTTTCCCCATGTGGCAAATCTCTAATATTTTTGTTTTGTTTTGTTTTCTGTTTTTACATTTGCTGGCATTAAAGTAAAGTGGAAGAACTTTCCAGATTCAATGATGTTGAAGATACTGACCTTTCCTCATCATTTGAGTAAGTCTGTTTGAAGTGTGGGATGAGGGCGTCATTAAGAGGGCTTCTGTCTTTTGAAAGACAAGGCTAGTGCCAAGGCAAAAAGTAAAAAGAAAACTGTGGAAAGGTACCGAAATACTTAAGAAAGAGAAAGGTATACAATAAAAGATTCTAACTGAATTTGCAGGGAAGTACTGTGTTTGAAGGTATTTGAAATGAACAAATCATTGGTTTTGCAGAATTCTATCATGCGATCTCCAACATAATTTCTATCACCAAGGCCATATTTTCTAACTATTAATCCTTCCTCTTTGTTTCCAACCTTTGTATTCCAATCACCAGTAATGATCAATACATCTTGATTGCATGTTTGATCGATTTCCGATTGAAGAAGTTGGTAGATTTCTTCTATTTCATGCTCATTTGCTTTAGTGGTTGGTGCATAAACTTGAATAATAGTGGTATTAACTGGCCTTCTCTGCAGGCACATGTATATTATCCTATCACAGACAGCATTGTACCTCATGACTGATCTGGATATGTTCTTTTTGACAATTAATGCAACACCATTCCTCTTCAAATTGTCGTTTCCGGCATAGTAAACCATGTGTTTGTCAGATTCAAAATGGCCAATCCCAGTCCATTTCAGTTTACTAATATGCCTAAGATATCAATGTTTATGCATTCCATTTCATTTTTGACAACTTCCAATATTCCCAGATTCATACTTTGTACATTCCATGTTCTGATTATTAATGGATGTTTATAGTTGTTTCTCTTCATTTTGAGTTGTGTCCCATTAGCAAATGAAGGTTCCCAGGACTTTACTCCCACAGGCTTTACTCCATTCACGTCATCATAGTCAACTCTACTTTGAGGAGGCAGCTCTTCACCAGTTGCATTTTGAGTGCCTTCCATCCTGAGGGGCTCATTTTCTGGCACTGTATCTGACAATATTTGTCTGCTATTCATAAGGTTTTCAGGGACTAAATATTTGGAAGTATTTCTTTTCTCCTTCTTCCTAGTCTGTCTTTGTCTGGAAGCTCATCTGAAACCTGTCCATTGTGGGTGACCCTGCTGGTATTTAAAATACCCATGGCATAGCTAACAGAATCACAGCAATGTAAAAGCCACCACAATATGACAAACTGACAGACGAGTGGTAGGGACACTGGAGGCACTCACTCATCTATGCCAAGAAATTCTGCAAACTAATAGAATTCTGCAAAATCAATTTTTGTTCATTTCAAATACCTTCTTTAGACAGCATAAGAGACAACTATACACATGGACCTCACCAGATGGAATACACAGAAATAAAATTGACTGCATCTGCAGAAAGAGAAGGTGAAAAAGCTCCATACTATCAGCCAAAACAAGGCCAGGGGCAGACTGTGGAACAGACCATCAATTGCTCATATTCAAATTCAAACTGAAGCTGAAGAAACTGAAAACAAGTCCACATGAGCCAAAATATGACCTTTAATATATCCTGCCTGAATTTAGAGATCATCTGAAGAACAGATTTTATACATTAAACACTAAAGACCAAAGATCAGAAGAGTTGTGGGATGACATCAAGACCATCATACAGGAAGAAAGCAAAAAGTCATTAAGAAGACAAGAAGGAAGGAAAAGATCAAAATGGATGTCAGAAGAGACACTGAAACTTGCTCTCCAGAGTAGAGATGCTTAAGCAAATGGAAGAAATGAGGAGGTCCAAGAGCTGAACAGAAAATTTCAAAGATCAGCTCAAGAAGACAAAGTCAAATATTACAACGAACTATACAAAGATCTGGAGTCAGAAAACCAAAAGGGAAGAACACTCTCAGTATTTCTCAAGCTGGGGAACTGACGAAAATTTCAAGCCTTGATTTTCATTATTGAAGGATTCTCTGGGCAAATTATTAAATGATGCTGAAAGCATCAAAAGAAGATGGAAGGACTACACAGAGTTACTGTACCAAAAGGTACATATTTACCATTTCAAGAGGTAGCATATGATCAAGAACCAATGATACTGAAGGAAGAAGTCCAAGTTGTATTGAAGGAATTGGCAAAGAACAAGGCACCAGGAATTGATGGAATACAAATTGAAATCTTTCAAGAAAGTGAGGCAGCACAGGAGGTACTCACTCATCTCTGCCACAAAATTTGGAAGACAACTATCTGGCCAACTGATGGGAAGAGATCCGTATTTGTGCCCATTCCACAGAAAGGTGACTCAACAGAGTGCAGAAATCTTTGGACATCATCTTTGATATCCCATGAGAGTAAAGTTTTACAAAAGGTAACACAGAAATGGCTGCAAGCATACAGTGACAGAGAACTTTCAGAGATTCAAGCTGGATTCAGAAGAGGACATAGAATAAGGGATATCATTGCTGACATCAGACGGATCTTGGCTGAAAGCAGAGAATACCAGAAAGATGTTTACCTGTGCTTTATTGACTATGCAAAGACTTTTGATTGTGTGGATCATGACAAACTATGGACAACATAGTGAAGTATGAGTATTCCTGAACATTTAATTGTGCTCATGAGGAATCTGTACATGGACCAAGAGGCAATTGTTCAAACAGAACATGGGAACACTGAATGTTTTAAAAGTAAGAAAGGTGTGTGACAAGGATGTATTCTTTCACCATCTTTATTCAACCTGTATGCTGAGATAATATTACAAGAAGCTGGGTTCTATGAAGAAAAACGTGGCATCAGGATTGGAGGAAGACTCATTAACAACCTTCAATATGAAGATGATACAACCTTGCTTGCTGAAAGTGAAGAGTACTTAAAACATTTACTGATGAACATCAAAGAGCACAGCCTTCAGTATGGATTGCATCTCAATATAAAGAAAACAAAAATCCTCATCAATAAATCCTCACCAATAAACAACATTTTTATCATTGGAGAAAAGATTGAAGTTGTCAAGGACTTCATTCTTCTTGGGTCAACCATCAACACTCAGGGAAGCAGCAGTCAAGAAATCAAAGGATGTATTGCATTAGGTAAACCTGCTCCACAAGACCTTTTTAAAGTATTGAAAAGCAAAGATGTCGTCAGCTTGAGAACAAAAGTGTGCCTGACCCAATCCATGGTATTTTCAATGACCTCATATGCACGTGAAACCTGAACAGTGAATAAGGAAGACCGTAGAAGAATTGATGCTTTTGAGTTATGGTGTTGGAGGAGAATATTG
>NW_006409012.1:269205-270191 GCF_000296735.1 Chrysochloris asiatica | reverse complement strand
GGGCTTAAGCGTGGCAATAATTGTGAGGTTGGCCCAGGACTGGGCAGTGTTTCGTTCTATTGTGCATAGGGTCCCTATGAGTTGGCACCAACTTGATGGCACCTAACAACAACAACAACACTGTGTTTGATAAAAAGTATTCCATGTATGTGTGTTATGGTTGAATTGTAGTTCCTGGAAAGGCATTACTGTGTTTCCAAAGAAATTCCAAAATAAATTTTTAACTTCTTTTACTCTATACAAAATAAGTTGGAAAGACAAGAGGCTTAGGGAAATGAAAGATAGGTTTATTAGCATGGATATTGTACAGAAAGGTAATGATGGGCATCCACCTTGTGAAACAAAAGAGAAGGTGGATCCCTGAGTACAATTTGTCTTCTTCTTTATATATCCCTTTGTCAGGGGAGTAGGCTATACTCCTGATTCCAGTACCCAAGGAACCAATCAAGAGAATTTGTCTCTATGTGGTTTCCTTGAGCCTTTTCTTTCAGGTTTCAGCTTATTATTAACTAACTTTATATCATTTTGTAATCTCCTCTCTCCTCCACCTCCCTTAACTAACTTCATTTCCTCTTGCAAATAGTCTCCTCTCTCCCACATCCCTCTTTTCAGAAATTCCTCACTGCTGAGGTTAGCTTGTTTCCTGCTGAGACAAGCCTATAATGACTTGAGACTCCCTTCTTTCCCTGCCCTAACTACCTAACATTCAAAATAAAATGTTCTTGTTAAAAAATATTAAAAGTATCCTTATGAAATAATGTTTTTATTACAAAGTCTCATCCTTAACAGGAAATGCAAAATAAATCTTGATCTTCAGTTTGGGTTCTTCGGCATATGTTCTGACTCTCAAATTTGTTGATGTTGTCTATGAGCAAATGGAATACATTTGTTGTGGTTGTTGTTGTTAAGTGCCGTGGAGTCGGTTCCGACTCATAGCGACCCTGCACAGGGTTTCCGAGGCTGTAAATCTTTACGGGAGCAGAACG
>NW_006409012.1:262081-268240 GCF_000296735.1 Chrysochloris asiatica | reverse complement strand
CTTTCTACTCCCGTAAGGATTTACACCCTCGGAAACCCTGTACAGGGTCGCTATGGGTCGGAACCGACTCGACGGCACTTAACAACAACAATATAGTGTAACATTTGCCATCATAGCCACATTTTTGTGTATAATTACATTCAGATTGTTATGCAACCATCACCAACTATTCCCAGAACTTAATTTCATTATACCAAACAGAAACCCATAACCCATTATACCAAACAGAAACCCATTAGTCATTCCTCAAGAAACAAAAGCCCAAATCCATTGTTATCAAGTCCATTCAAATTCATAGTGATCCTATAGTACAGAGTAGAACTGCCTCCCGGGATTTTCAAAGCTATAATCTTTAGGGAAGCAGACTTCCACACTTTTTTCTGCACCATGCTAGTTTGTTTTGTGTTTTTTCCAAATAGTAATGTGTTAAAAATTTTTTTTTACATAGCTGAGCTTATGAAAATACTTCTGAGGAGAGGGAGCAGTTGGAAAACAAACATGAAAGGTCCCTGTTGTTTGCATTAAAAATATGTATCCAGGAGCAGAATTCTTAGGTCATGTGTAGTTCTATGTTTATCGTTTGGACTTTTTGAGGAGGTGGCTTGTGAGTTGCTGTGATTCTGAAAGCTATGCCACCAATATTTTAAATACCATCAGGGTCACCCATGGTAGACAGGTTTCAGATGAGCTTCCAGATGAAGACAGACTAGGAAGAGGGAGTGACGAACTGCTTCCGAATATTTGGTCACTGAAAACCTTATGAATAGCAGAGAAACACTGTCAAATATAGTGCCGGAAAATGAGCCCCTCAGGCTGGAAGGCACTCAAAATGTGACTGGGGAATAGCTGCCTCCTCAAAGTAGAGTTGACCATGATGATGTGAATGGAGTAAAGCCTGTGGGATAAAAGCAAGATGGATGGGCCAAGTGGCAGCATCGATGGACTCAGGTGTGGCAACAGTAGTAAGGTTGGCCCAGGATTGGACAGTGTTTTGTTCTGCTGTGCATAAGGTCGCTATGGGTTAGTACCGACTCGATGACACCTAACAACAACAACAACCAAACTGTTTTCTACAATGGATGCCTGATTTGAAATTCCCAGCAGGTATGGACAAGGGTTTCAATCTGTCTTCATTGTCTCTGACCTTTGTTATATTTTTTAAAATAAAGTAATAACCACCTTCACTGGTGTAAAGTAATATCTCAGTATGGTTTTAACTTTCATTTTCCTAATAACTGATAATGTTAAGCATCTTTTCATGTGTTCACTGTTGTTAAGTGCCGTTGAGTCAGTCCCAACTCATAGTGACCCTGTATAAGGTATCCTAGGAGCAGCTGATGGGTTTGAACTACCGACCTTATGGTTCGAAGTCCAAGGATGATCCTACAGCACCACACCAGCATTAGCCAAGCTTACCAGTCACTCCTTGGAAACCCTACATGGGGTCACTATGGGTTGGGATTGACTCAATGGTACTTAACAACAACAACAATATCCTCCTTGGAGACATCTCCAAGAAAGAAAGAAATTTAGAAAATAATTTGCCCATTTTTTTATTGTTTTGATTTTTATTGTCTTTTTGTTATTGAGCGAAGATATTCTTTATTTATTCTATATTAAAATAAATTATTAGTATTAGCTCCTTATCATACAGACATATAATTTCCTGTACACTGTTGACCTTTTAACTTTTTTGATAATATCCTTTGATACAGACCGTTTAATGCTGATGAAATCATTAATCTATATCTTCTTTTGGTTTTTGTGTGTCATAATTTATTGCCAAACAGAATGTCCTGAAGACATATCTCTATGATTCTTGTAAGAGATTTGTATTTTGCTCTTATACATAGGTCATTTACTCATTACTAATTAATTTTCTTCTTTTGTGTCAAATGGCATTCTTAGCATGCACTCATTGTAAGGAAATGACACATTCTTAAAACCTCTTGTGCCTTAAACTGTCAGAAATATTCACGAGGCTTTTCTTTGGCTTCTCTTTTGGCCAGTTAAATAACCATTCGTGAGCTTTCCTCAATGTTAGAAAGTGAATGTGCCAAAGAGGAAACTGACTGGTCACTGTTGCCATTTACTCAGAAAATAATGGTGGAAATTAATTCATACAAATGAAGCACTTAGGAAACTACGAATAAAAAGCCATTCCTCAATTTGATAAAGGACATTTGTGTTAGAGGAAGATTAATTTTCAAAATTGGTTCCCAATTCTGACTAGTCTTGAAGGTGCCCGTGACTCAGCCTCCTGTAGTAAGAGGGTGCTGCTAATCCATGGCTGGAAAGGGTAAAACAATACACAAAATCTGAGAGACAAGGCTCTGGGTGATGGCATATTTGACAATTTCCTGTGATTTTATCAGAATGATAAGTATAAGGAAACTTGTTGGTCCTAATTTCACTAGAAAAGAAGTGAAAAAAAAAAAGAGTCCAAAGCTTCAGAGTCACCATTCAAGCACTCTAATGTTGTTGTTGTTGTGTGCCATCGAGTCGGTTCCGACCCATAGCGACCCTGTACAGGGTTTCCGAGGGTGTAAATCTTTACGGGAGTAGAAAGTCTCATCTTTCTCCCGCGGAGCGGCTGGTAGTTTCGAACCGCTGACCTTAAGGTTCGCAGCCCGATTCGTAACCACTACGCTACCAGAGCTCTCTAATACAAGCCCTAAAATAACCCCACCTTATTTATTGTGGTGGTGGTGGTGTACTTTGGAGTTGGTTTCAACTCAGTGACCCCGCATAAGGTTTCTGTGGCTGTAAATCTTTACAGGAGCAGAAAGCCTCATCGTTCTCCCACTGAACAGGCGGTAGTTTCGAACTGCTGATCTTGAGGTTAACAGCTCAACTCATAACCACTATTCTACCAGAGCTCCTTTTATTCATTGTAGTAACAGTTAACATTGTCAAAAACCAAACCCAGAGTCTTTTCATAAAAATGGTTGAATTACAATGTCATCTGAATTTCCAGCCTTAATGATGTCTGCAGTTAAAGTGAGGACATTGATTGGGAAGAAATGTGATGATTCATGGGCAAATAATCAGAAAACTGGAGGTTTGCACCCCTATATTTTGTTTGGGGAGCACAGGTGGCTTTGTAGGATAAGCACTGGACTGCTAGCCACAAGTCTAGTGATTCGAGCCTACCAACCACTCAGTGGGACTTTCTGTTCCTGCAAAGATTTATAGCCTTGGAAATGCTATAAAGGGTGGCTGTGAGTTGGAACTGACTCTATGGCACTTAACAACAATAACAACAAATTTTGTTTGATCACTCCTGGTGTGGTGCTGTAGGATAAACACTGGATGGCTAACCACAAGGTCAACAATTCAAATCCACCAACTGCTCCTTGGAAATCCTATACAGGGTCACTATGAGTCAGAATCAACTCCATGGCACTAAACAAAATAACCAACAGAATCAGCCTTCTTAACTACTATCTGAAGTCATTACTCCACCTTTGTTTGCTAAGTTATGCGTCCCAATTAAACTGCCTCCATCTGCTTAAATGACTCCAGATGCTCCCTAGGGCCTCAAAAATCTATAAATCTTTATGGAAGCAGACAGCTTCACCTTTCTCCCACAGAGCAACCAGTGGGTTTGAATTGCCAGCCTTGCAGTTAGTAATTGCCAGCTTTGCAATTAGCAACTCCACACTTAACCCATACACCACCAATATTCCTTGATTTAATGTAGGACAACACTTCATGTTTCAGTGAGCCAACCATATAAACTATTATGGTGGTGGTGGTGGTGGTGGTGATGTGTTATGAGTTGGTTCAAGCTCGTAGTGACCCTGTATAGGGTTTCCGAGGCTGCAAATCTTTGTGGGAGCAGAATCCTCATCTTTTCCCCATGGAACCCCTGGTAGTTTCAAACTGTTGACCTTGAGGTTAGCAGCCCGACTCATAACCACTATGCTACCAGAGGTCCTTATAAACTATTATAGATACATCCTTTTCAAACCTTTCAACCTGAAATATCAAATGAACAATCTGTCCATATTAATAGATTCAGACTGATCCAACTTCATTTAATGTACCCACTGCTATCAAGTGGATTCCAACTCAAAACAACAGTATAAGACAGAGTAGAGCTGCTCTATTGTTGTTGTTGTCATGTGCTGTGGAGTCGGTTCCAACTCATACTGACCCTGTACAGGGTTTCTGAGGCTATAAATCTTTACAGGAGCAGAAAGCCTCATTTTTCTCCCACAGAACAGCTGGTAGTTTTGAACTGCTGACCTTGCAGTTCACAGCCCGATTCGTAACCACTATGCTGATCACTAGAGACTCTTCTAAAGAGACTGGTATAATTTGTGCCCCGTGGACTCACACTGTCCAGCTTTTGCATGCATATGAGGTTATTGAAAATATCATGGCTTGGGTCAGGCGCACCTTAGTCCTCAAGCTAACATCCTTGCTGACATCCTATCTATGTGTATGTTATATTCTTCCATTGTTGAAAATCTCTTTTGGTTTCTTGTAGTAGTGTTTTGTAATTTTCTTTGTATAGGCCTTTTTAAATTTTTAAATTAAAATACTGAGTTTATTTCACATGTATATTTTTGTCTCCCTATCATTTCCATTTGTCTGACCACTGCTACTACTATATCCTATCATAACAGTTCATACATACTTAGAACCAAGCAAAGGGTGGAGTTCCATCTTTAAAAAACAAAACAAGCATTTTGGACAACACATTCTTGGCAAAGGAACCCGGTCATTTATCAGACATAGTAGGGAAAGTTCTCACTCTGCATTGTAAAAAAGGACAGCCAGATAGCAACTTTTACAGAAATTAAATAAGACAGAAATTTTTAACAAACTCTTTAAACTGTTTTCTTAAAGAGACTTCCTCCACTGCTAGAGATTTTGAATAGCCTCTTGGTCCATCATCCAGAAACAATTCTTCACATAATTGATAAATTTGGCTTCCATTTTGGGAAGGAAGCCACCTTTTTCTATATTTGCTTGCATTTTTCCTTTAATATCATCTACAGAACTAGGTCCTTTCGATGATTTAGGTGTTTTTTCCTACTTTTTGAAGGGTTCTTGACCTTTTGATCTTGGTATTCATGGTTTTGAGTCTTTTCTATTCTGGTTTGATTTTTGTACATTTTTAGCTGGAGTATCCCATATAGATTTCTTCACTGGAACTTTTTCTTCAGTTTCATCATCATCAAAATCATCATCGTTATTGTCATCATCATCTTCATCCGCAACAAGCTTTACTTTTTTCTGTGGAACCTTGTTACTACTTTCAGGGGCAGACTGCTTTCCTCATTTACTTAAGCGTTTCACTTCTTCCTCTTCATCATCTGACTCTGCATCTTCCTCCACAGCTACTAAGTGCTGTCCACTAATATGCACAGGCCCTGAGCCACACTTCAACCATAAGACCACTGGTGGCATTATTTCAAAGCCCTCAAGGGAGGCTGTTGGCTGTACAGACATTGTCAAAGCAACCAGTATAACTTTAATTGGACTGCCTTAGTAATTCATTACCTCTGCTTCAACAATGTGCAATTCATCCTTTGCACTACACCCTAAACTGACTGTTCTTAAAGATAGCTGGTTCTCATTTGCATCATAATCCACCTTAAAGTGATAATCTTTATCAGCTTTTAGTTCACAATCGAAAAGCTTGTGTTGGGGCCTCAGAGGGCTCAGGTCCGTATCCATCAAATCCTTCATGGGGTGACGGTGTGCACTTAGGTGATAGAGAAGAAGGGCAGAGATAACTGGGCTTCTACTACTGAAAACGGCCGCACAGGACAGGATCACACCAGGGCTTGTTGTATAGGTCTTTTGCTTCTCTAAATAGATTTATTCTGACATATTTCACCTTTTGGGTGACTATTGTAAATGGTATTGTTTTCCTAATTGCGTTTTTATATGGAGGAATACAACTGATGTTTGTATATTGATCTTATTCTCTGACACTTTGCTGTCTTTTAATTGGTTTCAATAATTTTCTTACTGACACTTTGAGATTTTCTATGTACAGGATCTTATCATCTGAAAATAGAGTTTTTCTTCTTCTCTGCCAATTTGGAAACATTTAATCTCTGTTTCTTGCCTTATAGCTCTGGCTAAGCTGTCCAACACAGTATTGAATAAGTGTGGTGATAAAGGCATCTTTGTCTAGTT
>NW_006409012.1:259190-260101 GCF_000296735.1 Chrysochloris asiatica | reverse complement strand
TTTTTTTTCCATATTTTCATTTTTATTCTATGTTTGTCTTTGTGTATAAGGTGTGCCTCTTGTAGACAGCATATTTAAGGATCCTGTTTTCTTATCCATGTTGCTAGTCTGTTTCTTGACTGGTGCATATAACCCATTACCATTGAGTGTAATTATTGATAAGTATGAATGATTGCAGTAATTTAATTGTGTATGTGTTTTTGTGGTACTGTTGTTTTCTTTGTTCTGCATGTGTTCCTGTGCTAAGTTCATTTTTTATGCTTTTTCTTTTAAATTTTGTCATAGTTTTAATGTTTACAAAATCTTCATGAATTTTCCTTTTCTTAATGTGAAGGTGTATTAAGTTTATTTGAGGTTAACCTGTACTTTATTAGTTACTTCACCATCTTAAAACACTCTGTTTTATCTTGAAATCTACCTGACCTCCTTGCCACCTGGATCACTGTAACTATACTTTCTCTTCCATTTGCTTTTTAGTTATCTTGATTCCCTATTTTCAGTCCTGTTGTTTTTTTCTGCTGTGGACACTTTCATATCTGAAATGAATTCTACATGATGTTGCCATATATGTCAATCTTTAGTTGTTGTCTTCTGTTGCTGGTTCTCAATCTAAAGAATTCCTTTAAGTATTTTTTTTATAAAATTTCGTGATTTTTACAAAGTTGTTTAATTTCTGTGTATCCGGAAATGTTCTAAATTCGCTATTATATTTGAGGGACTACTTTGCTGGATATGATTTGTGATTAGTAGTTTTTTTCTTTCCGAGAATTATATATGTTTCCCCATTGTCTTCTTGTCTGCATGGTTTCTGCTGAGAAACCAGAGCTTAATATTTTTAGTTTTCCTTGTAGGTAACATTTTGGTTTTCTTGAGCTGCTTTCAAGAGTCTTTCCTTATTTTTGTTTTTTGAG
>NW_006409012.1:246143-255215 GCF_000296735.1 Chrysochloris asiatica | reverse complement strand
AGAGTTCTGGGACCATCCCCTGAGCCTGCTTGGTCGGGTATTCTGTGTTGTTGCTGGCGGAGCTCCTTTACTGCACTTCCACCCGATCTGCCATCTTGTTTGCTCTCTCCTATTATCTTTTAATTCCATTTTTTCACCAACTTTTAAAAATCCCCTCATGTGTGTGTGTATGTTTGAGAATAAGTCAAAAAGAATTGCTATAAAATCACAGAAACCTTTATTAAACAAAAATATCAATGTATGATGCTCTTGTTTCTGAACATATCTTCCAGTTCGGTATATATGCTTCTGAAAGTGGTTTTTTCCATCTCTGTAACCCTTTCCCTAAAGAATTCTGTACTTTTGGGTTTATACCACATCAAAATAATGGTTTTGGCATCCTCGTGGTACTCAAATTATGTTCCTTTTCAATGTTCTCTGAGATTGGGGAAAAAACAAAGTCTTATCAAGGCTGTAGGGTGGATGGGGTAAGGTGTCCCAAAGAAATTATCATAGGACAATCCTTGCTAACCTTTAAGAATGATCAGGCCAGGTGCTCTGTAATGATGGAAAACAATTATTTGGTACAATTTTCCTGGCCTTTTCTTCATCAACACAGTGTTCAATTTTCTTTAAGCTTTTTCCTAATAAGCTCTTGTGATCATCCTGTGTCATCTGAGAAAAATCTATCAATATTACTCTTTTGGAATCCCCAAAACAACTCCTAAGCTTTGGGTGAAATTTTATTTTGAAGGCTTTTAGTGAGACGGAAGAAGCTCTGGTAGCATAGTGGTTACAAGTTGGACTGCTAACCTCAAGGTCAGCAGTTTGAAACTGCCAGCTGTTCCATGGGGGGAAAAATGAGGCTTTCTGCTCCCATAAAGGTTTACAGCCTCAGAAACCCTATACAAGGTTGCTATGAGTCAGAACTGACTCCATGGCACATAAACACCACCACCTAATGAGACAAAAACAAATGCATTACTGTGAGAAGTTGTTTGCAGCCATTCATGATCACAGAGACATGTTTAAGCATGTTTTGTTTGGAATAAATTCATCTGCTTTTGTAAAGATTTACGATCTCAGAAATCCTATACAGGGTTGCTATGAGTTGAAATTGACTTGTTGGCAGTGGGCGTTGGCTTTGTATGAACTGGAACCACAGTAGTAATGCTTTTTGACTTACTATTTGTGTATGTGTTTGCATATATATGTGTTTTTATTATGTGTGTGTGTGTGTGTGTGTGCGTGTGGTGGTGGTGGTTGTGTGCCACCGAGTCAGTTCCAACTCATAGCAACCCTGTATTGGATTTCTAAGTCTTTAAATCTTTATGAGAACAGAAAGTCTCATATTTCTCCTGTGGAGCAACTGATAGATTCAAACTACTGACCTTGCAGTTTGCAGTCCAGCTTATAACCCGCTACACCACCAGAACATACATACACAGGAGTCCTGGTGTGGTGCTGTGGGTTAATGCACTGGGCTGCAAAGTCAATTTGAGCCACAAGGCCAGTGGTTCAAGCTCACCAGCCACTCCGTGGAAATCCTATACAGGGTTGCTATGGGTCAAAACCAAGTTGATGGCATTTAACAACAACAACAACACACATATATATGTTGTTGTTGGAATCCTGATGTGGCATGGCAGGTTAATGACTGCAAAGTCAGTTTGAACTGCAAGGTCAGCTGTTTAAGCTCTCAAGCTGCTCCTCAGAAACCCTATACAGGGTTGCTATGAGTTGGAACCAACTGAACAGCACTTAACAACAACAATACACATATGTATATATATATGCACACATTGGAATCCTAGTTTGGTGCTATAGTATAAGCACTGGACTGCTGACCACAAGATCAGCAATTCGAACCCACAAGCCACTCCTCAGAAACTCTATACAGTATTACTATGAGTCAGCACCAATTCAATGGCATATTGTTGTTGCTTTTAAGTGCCATTGAGTTGGTTCTGACTCACAGTGACCCTATATAAGGTTAACAAGGAGTAGTTGGTGGGTTTGAACCACCAACCTTGCAGCTTGTAGTCAAGTGCATATTCTGTCGTGCCACACAATGGGTTCAAGCATAGCAACGATTGTGAGATTGGCACAGGACTGGGCAGTGTTTTGTTCTGTTGTACATAAGGGTGCTATAAATTGGTACCTACTTGATGGCACCTATCAACAACAAATATATATCCAAACCCTTGGCCACTGAGTCAATTCTGACTCCTAGCACCATATAAAACAGAGTGGAATTACTGCATAAGATTCCCAAGGCTGTAAATCTTTATAAAAACACATGCCACATCTTTTTCCCACAGACTAGCTGATTGGTTTGAACTGCTGCTGGCCTTTCAGTTAGCATTCAAACACTTTAACCATTGCACCAGTGGAATCTTTTATATATACCAACTCTTCACTTAATGGACGTAGTTAGTTTCCAAAGATTAGGTCATTATGTGAAAATCAGCTTTATGCACAAATGGAGGGTGACCAAACCAGATCTCAAAATGAAAGATGACTACGTTATTACTTAACTGTCACATTACATGATTATATAATTGTCAAACCACTGAGAATCATGAGTCAGTCAAATTGGTACATACCTTAACCATCACAACCAGTATTACTCTTGCCTCACAACCTCAGAGTTTGTTACTGTCAGATGTATGTTATTAACATGCAAAATAGCCAGGTAGTAAATGTTTTACTATTGTCATAATGTGAAATGTTGGATGAGATAGTTGTTGATTATAAGCAGTAAGTGTATATGTGAACACACACACACACACCTATGTATCAGTTTATATTATTGTCACATACTGACTTTAATGGCAAAAGATGTGTGAATACGGCAGGTTATTTCTATGCCAATAATATGTGTGAAGGATGAAGGTTCAGCATGATTCTATAACATTGAAAGCCACAAAGTACTTTTGTCATGTGTTTCATTTTATTGATGAGAATATTATTATTTGGACAGATGATATATCCAGACCAGTGGTATGGGTAAAGAGGAGTCTTGGTTTTCAATAATATGGTTGGATACTTTAAAAAATATGAATTCTAAGAAAAGGCAAAAACCTAATAAGTATGTACTCTACTTTAGTTCAGAAAATCTCATAAACATAATTTATTTCATCCCTGACCTCCTTGTACTTATTTATTCTCTAAATGGGTATGACAGACTCTTCCTTTAAATTGCAAATTTCAATGTTCCTTTGTTTTCTTTATGGAGAGGAAGGAACGAGGTTTCATCATCAATGCTGCTTCTTCCTTATCTCTTTCCTTCTCTTTGCACTAGTCAGTCTCTACCTCTCATCCCAGGATGTCTCAGAGGTCCCACTGCTCTATCCTGCATCTGTTTCTTCTGTTTCTGTCATGTCTCCTCAATATTTAATTTTCCTTCAAATCTTGTTAGGAAATAGAAGCTGATAGCCCATGCTATGTAAGTTTACATTTATGTATTTTTTTATTCTTTGGCAGACATAAGACTGCCTTAACAGCCTTTTCGAAGTCCTCTCCTGAGCTGACTGATCCGAGTGAGACTCCTGGAGACTTCCACAGCTCTTCAGTTTTCCTTAAAAACCTGTAAGCCTTTTCATTTCTTTCTTGTGTGATTTAGGTAGAAGAAAGAGGAATGTCTCATAAGAGGGAGATTTTCTCCTACTCAATTTATGATAATTAGTTAATAGTAGCACAAGTCTTTAGAAGACCATCGGGATGTCTGTGTGAGACTATACCATCAAGTTCCAAGGGAGGAGAGAAGTTCTTCTATTTGGAAACCAAGAAAGTGGTAATAATGGACAGGGAATGAGAAAATCTCAGGAGGAAAAAAGTATGCAAGAATCTAATGCTTTCACTAAAACTTTTCTAAGATTTAGTACTCCACAGAGGAAACCTGAGAACTATCTATGACTATCCAGTTCTGTCATTTTGTAAGAATAGTGTTCCATTATCTAGATTCACACTCATTTTTCATGGAGTCCCTGCCTCAGAAATGCAGTTACCAAATCCTATCAGGTGGGTAGGAAAGACATTCATGTTATATGAAGATTAAGGAGGTGTTGGAGGACCTAGAAAGCAAGAAATTAGAAATAGAGAAAAGGGTAGGTTCCTACACACTGAAGATGGATTTTAAGTAATTTTAACCTCAAAATGTTATTAGAATTGAGGATTGCCTGCAGCCGTCCAGTTGATTCTAACTCATTGTGACCCTATAGGACAGACTTGAATTGCTCCCTAGATTTTCCAAGGCAGAAAATCTTTTAGGAAGCAGTCTGGCTTACCGTTTTCTTCTGGAGCAGCTGGTGGATTTGAACTGCCAACCTTTTAGTTAACAGCTAAGTACTTAACCCACTTTGCCATCAGAACACAGTAATTAAATACTATTTTGAAATTTTGATTTTTAAAACTTTTGTTGTTGTTGTTTGTGCCATTGAGTCAGTTCTAACTTACAGTGAGCCTGTATAGTTTTACAAGGAGTGGCTGGTGAGCTTGAACCCCTGATCTTGCAGTTCAAATTGACCTTGCAGTCCAGCACATTAACCCATAGCTCCACACCAGGGGCATGCCTAACATCATCCTTGGAAACCCTACACTGGGCCGTTAGTGAGTTGGAACCGACTTGAGGACACACCACTACCAAGATCATCCTAAAAAAAGACCCTTGGTGAAGCGCTATAGCATAATCTCTGCAATGCTAACCTCAAGTTCGGCAGTTCAAACCCACCATCCAGTCTCAGAAACCCTATACAGGGTTGAAATGAGTTGGAACCGACTCAATGGCACACACCACCTACAAGATCATCCTACAGATGTACAATTTTTTATAGCAAAAAATATTAAAATTTAAATTACTCATTTACATGTGAATTTTTTAGGTTTTACATTTTGTAAACTATAGAGCAACTTCTCTAATTTGAACCAAAAAATAAGTGTCTGAAAAAGTAAGCATCTGACTATGTACATTTTTAATCCTTAGCAGTGACTCAAATGAATCAACATCATTAATCAGTGATGACACCATGAGTGAAAGGTGATCTTTACATATGCGTACATGTATGGAAGGGGGGATTAATGTATATTTGTGTATATGTATATATATACAACCAAATGGAGAGAGAGATATGAAATTCACTCTCAGAAACATGTGTAGCAACACAGAACTTTTTTGATACTCATCTTCAAAGCCCTTTCTTTGCTTGTCTCTGTCATCTCCTGTATGTAACTTTATCTTTAAGTCTTGTTAGAAAGGAGGAATAAATCATTAGGAGACACCTTACTCCACGTCTGTTTGTGACCTTGGGTTACTATTAGCCTAAATAATCAAAATGTCTGTATAGGACTGTACTAGAGTTGTTGTTTCTGTTAAGTGCCGTCGAGTCGGTTCTGACCCATAGTGACCCTATACAGGATTTATGAGGCTGTAAATCTTTACAGGAGCAGAAAGCCTCATCTTTCTTCCACAGAACTGCTTGTAGTTTTGAACTGCTAACCATGAGGTTAGCATCCCAACTCATAACACCAATGCTACCAGAGCTCCTTTGTACTAGAGCAGGACCAAGGAATTACAAAAATCTCATTTGGAAATCAGGCATGTGGTAACAATGAATAGGAAAGAAGGAAGCCTTTACATAAAACACAGGAGCTAAGAGACCTTAGTTATGTACATGACTATAACAGTTAAAATTCACCAACTGCTCCTTGGAAGCCCTATACAGGGTTGCTATGAGTTGGAACCAACTTGAAGGCGCTTAACAACAATATCTGAAGTTCTGCTATCTTGTAGAGTTGGGGTTCCCATACCTATAATCACCCTAAGATTAGATGAAATCCCTGCCTCAGTCATACAGTTATTTGAAATTTACCTAACGGTATGACAGAATCCATGAAGAGTAAGGAGATGTTAAAGGACTTGAAAATCAGGAAGTTAGAAGGAATGAAAGAGATACCTACAAACTGAAGTTGAAGTAAATTTAACCTTGAAATGCAGATTATATTCAAAATAAAGAAATGTATTTATGCTTTTTTTTTTTTTTTACATGTCTAAAATCATCATTATGAACATATAATGCCTTCTTTCTAGGAAAAAATAAAATACTAGGCTCCAAATAACTGGATTTACCAGGTTTCAGTAAGATGTGAATTTTTCAAGGTTTTTCACTTTATAAGCTATAATTATGCCTCATTTCACCCCTCTCTATATGAAATACCATAATGTTTATATGTATACATTTTTAATCCTTGAGCAGTTATCAGAATGAATCAGCATCAGAAATCTGCACTGGAACCACCACTGAAAGGTGAGATACGTATAATATTATATAGTAGGTTACATTACTTTATGTAATGGGTTCAGGTGTGGCACTGTAGGATAAGCACTGGACTGCTAACTGTGAGGTCAAACCCACTCTTCAGAAATTCTATACTGGGTTACTGTGAGTTAGAAATAACTTGATGACATTTAACAACAACAAATATACTGTTGTTATTGTTAGGTGCCATCAAGTTGGTCCCAACTCATAGTGACCTTATTATGTACAATAGAATGAAATACTGCCTAGTCCTGTGCCAGTCTCATAATCATTGCTACGCTTGAGCCCATTGCTGTTGCCACTGTGCCCATCACTCTCTCTGGGGGTCATCCTCTTTTTCATTGACATTCCAATTTACCAATATGGTGTCTGACTCCAGGGTTTGGTTCCTTCTGATAATTTGTCTGAAAAATGAGAGACGAGAGAATGCCTTCTAAGGAGCATTCTGGCTGTACTTCTTCAAACACAGATTTGCTTGTTCTTCTGGCAGTCCATGGTACTTTTAATGTTTTCTTCCAACACCATAAATCAAATGCATCAATTCTTTTACGGTGTTCCTTACTCCTTGCCCCCCTTTCGCATGCATATGAGACAATTGAAAATATCGGGGTTTGGGTCCGGCACATCTTAGTCCTCAAACTGACATCTTTGCTCTTTAACACTTTAAAGAGATCTTGTGCAGCATATTTGCCTTATGCAATATGTCGTTTGATTTCTTGACTTCTGCTTCCATGAGTATTCATGGTTGATCCTGCAAAATGAAGTCTTCGACAACATCAGTTTTGTCTCTATTTATCTTGATGTTATTTAATGATCCAGTGGTGAGATTTTTTTGCTTTTTACATTGAGATGCAGCCCACACCAAAGGCTGTGGTCTTTGATCTTCATCAGTAAGTATTCTACATTCTTTTCACTTTCAGCTAGCAAGATAGTATCATCTGCATATCACAGGTTGTTAATGGTCTTCCTTCAACCCTATTGCCATGTTCTTCTTCATATAATCCAGTTTATAAAATTATTTTCTCAGCATACAGACTGAATAAGTATGGTGAAAAAATACAACATTGACGCACACCTTTCCTGATTTTCAACCAGTCAGTGTTCCCTTGTTCTATTTGAATGACTGCCATTTGGTCTATGTACAGATTCCTCACGAGTACAATTAAATGTTCTGGAATACTCGTGCCCACAATTTTGTCCATAGCTTGTCGTGATCCATACAATTGAAAGCCTTTGTGTAGTCAATAAAGCACAAGTAAATATCTTTCTGGTATTCTCTGCTTTCAGCCAAAATCCATCCTACATCATTAGTAATATTACTTTTTCCTTGTCCCCATCTGAATCCAGCCTGAACCTCTGGAAGCTCCCTGTCAATGTACTGCTGCAGCTGTTTTTTAGTTAGCCTTAGCAAAATTTTACTTGCATGCACTATTAATGATATTGTCCAATGATTTCTGCATAATGTTGGGTCACTTCTCTTTGGAATGGGTACAAATATATATCTTTTCCAATCAGTTGGCCAGGTAGCTGTCTCCCAAATTTTTTGGCATAGATGAATGAGTGAGTGACTCTAGTGCTGCCTCAGTTTGCTGAAAATTTTCAATTTGTATTCCATCAATTCCTGGAGCCTTGTTTTTTGCCAAAGCCTTCAATGCACCTTCAATAGACGTCTTCCTTCAGTACCATTGGCTTTTGATCATACGCTACCTCTGGAAATGATTGAGCATCGACCATTTCTTCTTTGGTACTGAATCTGTGCATTGCTGCTTTAATCTTCTTTTGATGTTTTCTGCATTATTCATTATTTTTCCCATAAAATCTTTCAATATTATAAGGAGAGGCTTCATTTTTTATCTTGAGTTCTATCAGCTTGAGAAATGCTGAGTGTATTCTGCCCTTTTGCTTATCTAACTCCAGGTCTTTGCACATTTTGTTATAATATTTGATTTTGTCTTCTCGAGCTGTCCTGTGAAATTTTCTGTTCAGCTCATTTACCTTCTCATTTCTTCAATTTATTTTAGCATCTCTTATGCTGGAGGACCACCACTCATCTGTCAGTTTGCCGTACTGTGGTGGCTTGTAAGTTGCTGTAATTCTGAAAGCTATGCCACCGGTATTTTAAATACCATAAGGGTCATGGTGGACAGGTTTCAGATGAGCTTCCAGACGAAGACAGATTAGGAAGAAAGAGTGACAAACTATTTCCAAATATTTAGTCACTGAAAACCTTATGAATAGCAGAGAAACACTGTCAGATATAGTGCCAGAAAATAAGCCTCTCAGGTTGGAAGACACTCAAAATGCGACTGGGGAAGAGCTGCTTCCTCAAAGTAGAACTGACCATGATCACACGAATAGAGTGAAAAGCCCTCAGGACCTTCATTTGCTGATGGGGCACAACTCAAAATGAAGAGAAACAGCTGTAAACATCCATTGAAAATAGGAACAGGGAATGTACAAAGCACAATTCTGGGAAAATTGGAAGTTGTCAAAAATGAAAAGGAATATATATACATTGATATCTTAGGCATTAGTGAGCTAAAATGGACTAGTATTGGCCATTTTGAATCTGACAATCACATGGTCTACTATGCCAGAAATGACAAATTGAAGAGGAATGGTGTTGCATTCATTTTCAGAAAGATCATATCCAGATCAGTCATGACGTACAACATTGTCTGTGATAGGATAATATCCATGCACCTACAGGGAAGCCCAGTTAATACCACTATTATTCAAATTTACGCACCAACCAGTAAAGCCAGTGAGGATGAAA
>NW_006409012.1:237059-243541 GCF_000296735.1 Chrysochloris asiatica | reverse complement strand
TGTCAGGAGGGACCAGTCACTGGAGAGGAATATCATGTTTGGTAAGGTGGAGGGTCAGAGAAAAAGAAGAAGATGCCCAGTGAGATGAATTGGCAAAGTGGCAGCATCAATGGACTCAAGTGTAACAACAATTGTGAGGTTAGCCCAGGATCGGGCAGTGTTTTGTTCTGTTGTGCATAGGGTCACTATGAGTCGGTACTGATTTGATGGCACCTAAAACATTGCAAAATTATGTCATACAGTCTCCAGCATCGTTTCTATCACCAAGGTCATATTTTCCCACTACTGATCCTTCCTCTTCATTTCCAATTTTCACATTCCATTCACCAGTAATTGTCAACGCATCTTGATTGGTCAATTTCAGACTGAAGAAGTTGGTCAAGTTCTTTAATTTCATCATCTTTGGTTTTAGTGGTTGATGCGTAATTGTGAATAGTAAAAAAACAAATCTATTACCTAAGGCAAAGCTGCTGCACAAGATCTCTTTAAAATGTTAAGAACAAAGATGTCAGTTTGAGGACTAAGGTGTGCCTGACCCTAACCATGGTATTTTCAATGACCTCATATCCATGTGTAAGTTGGACAATGAATAAGGAAGATAATAGAAGAACTGATACATTTTAATAATGGTGTTAGAAAAGAGAACAAATACATGTGTTTTGGAAAAAGTACAGCCAGACTGCTCCTTAGAAGCAAAGATGGTGCAACTTTGTCTCTGGAACTTTCTACATGTTGTCAGGAAGGACTAATCCCTGGAAAGGAAGTCATGCTTGGTAAAGTGGAGGGAAGCCCCTCAACGATATGGATTGACACAGTGGCAGCAACAATGAGCTCAAAACTAACAATTGTGAGGAGGATGCAGGACCAAGCAGAGTTTTATTCTGTTGTGCATAGGATAGATTACTGTTGTTAAGTGCCATCAAGTCAGTTCCAACTCATAACAACCCTGTATAGGGTTTCCAAGGAGCTAGTGGTTTTGAACTGCCAACCTTGTGCTTCACATACCAGTGCAAATCCTACAAATCCTATAGGAGTCATATAGGGTAGATATGAGTCAGAAATGACTCAATAGCACCTAAAAATAATTAAGTCTTCGTAATAAGCATGCTGTTGTTATTCTGTGTCATTGAGTTGATTGTGATTCATAGCAACATTGTAAAACAGAATCCACCTTCCGGGTAGGGTCCCCAGGTGAACTATGCCCAGGAACAAATTGTCAGGTCTTTTCTCCACAGAGAGATTAGTGGGTTTGAATGGCTGCTGGGTTTGACTGGCTCATCTTTGAGTTAGCAGCAGAATGCTTAACCATGGCATCATCAGGGTTCCATTGTTGTTGTTGTTGTTAAGTGTCGTGGAGTCAGTTCCGACTCATAGCGACCCTGCATAGGGTTTCCGAGGCTGTAAATTTTTACGGGAGCAGAATGCCTCATCTTTCTCCCACGGAACCGCTGGTAGTTTCGAACTGCTGACCTTGTGGTTCAGAGCCCAATTCGTAACCACTATACTACCAGAGCTCCTTTAGGGTTCCTTTATAAGCATCTAAACCCTTATTTCTAGGGAAAACATGAAATGCCATGTTCCACACAAGTAATCTATACTTTAATTTTCTTATGTTTCAAACAACTTCCAAGTTGTAGAGCAATAAGAGCTATTGAACCGAAAAAGCAAATCCATGGAGTAATGAGTGTTGACTAGGCACATTTTTTATCCATTAGCAGTGTCCAGGATGAATCTAAGACAGTGATCTGGGATGAAACCACTAGTAAAATGTAAGCTATGCTTATAGACATACACACACAAACACACAGATGAGAGACTAGGGAGAGGCAGAGAGAGTTGCAAAGAGGGAGGGAGAGAGACACAGAATGAGCAAGAGAAAGAGGATAAGACTGGAGGCTTTTGCAGTACATTCTCAGGAACTTCCATGGCAATTCAGAATTTCCTCAACACGGTCTCTAAAGTTTACACACTGTAAGCTTCATTACGTAACTTTTCTCTCCTTTGGATCTAATTGGAAAAAGGAGGAATGGGTGTTAAGAGGAGTACTTCTTACAACTAATCTTGTAACCCTGTAGCTTTAAGAAACTATCAGCTTGAGTGTCTGAGACTCTAGTAGGGTGGACCATGGAAGGCAAAATAACGTATTTGAAAGCAATAAGTTTGGTGTCAATGGAAAGAGAATAGGAAAGCTCTCACAGGAAAGGAGAGGTTAACAAAGCTTTGGCATATCCTTGACAGTTCTGAGCTCTATCACCATCAGTGGCTGGTGTCCAAATCGGGAGATCCACTCTTATATTGGATGGAGCCCCTTCTCCGGCATAATTATTTCAACCTTACCTGAGGGGAAGGACAGACATCGCAGTCATGTGAAAAGTACAGAAGTTGTTGGTGGGACTTAGAAATGGTGGCTTAGGAGGGGCAAGAGAGATGTTTTCTCATAGACAAGTTGAATTTGAAGCAAATTTAAATTCAAATGCTATTCTATTAAACATAGGTTTTCATTCATTACCTTTTTGGTACAATCTAAGATCATTATAAACATGCAAAGCCTTATTTTCTAGTGAAAAATAAAAGGCCAGGTTCCTCCATATGTAATTTACATATGAATTATGTTTCAACCAGTTTACAAGTTATGGAACAATTGTAGCTAACTGAAAAAAGAAATAAGTCTAGGAAGTCATATCATGTCTGATTATGTACATTTTAAATCCTTTAGCAATGTCAAGAATGAATCGAAGTCATTAATCTCGGATGAAGTCACCAATGAAATGTAAGATATATGTGTCTGTTTGTGTGTGTACACACACACTTACATATAGAGAGAAGGATTGAGAGAGAGATAAAAGGAAAAAGACATGCAAAAAGAAAGGACGGGAGGGAGAAAAATGCAAAAAGAAGAGAGGACAGAAGACAAGGGAAAAGAGAATATTAAAGGAGGTTTGCAAGGTACGCTCTAAGGAGCATCCATGGCAGTAGAGTTTTTTGACACTGTCTCCAAAGTCTTCCCACGGTTTGCTTCTCTATGTAACTCTTCTCTCCTTTGGATCTATTTGGGTAAAAGAGGAACAGATGATAAGAGAGAGACTTCTTCTCCTAGTCTCTTTGTAACCCTTAGTTACTAGCTTTAGTCAATTATTATCAGCATCTATATGAGACTCTACTAGTGTGGGCCATGAAAGTCAAGAAACCATATTTGAAAGCAAGAAGGCTGGTTTCAGTAGATAGAGAACAGAGGAGCCATCACAGGAAAGGGAAAGGTTAACAGAGCCATGGCCTATCCCTGACAGCCCAGAGTTCTACCACAATCAGGGGTGGTATTCAAGTAAGGAGGTCCACTCATTCTGGATGAAGCCCTTCCTTAGCCATACATTTCTTTCAACCCTACCTGAAGGGAAGGACAGATACTCACGTCATGCGAAGAGTACAGAGATTGTTGGTGGGACTTAGAAATGGTGAATTAGAAGGGGCAAGACTGATGTTTTCTCTTACTCAAGTTGAATTTGAAGTAAATTTAAACTCAAACACTGTTATACATACAATTAGTTTCATTAATAAAGAACTGTACTTAAATCTTGATTCATTACCTTTTTGATATGATCTAAGATTTTCATGGTGAACATGCAAAGCCTTATTCCTAGTGAAAAATAAATGTGAGGTTCAATATAAGTAATCTACACATGAATTCTTTATGTTTCAACCAGTTTATTAGTTATAGAGCAATTATAGCTACCTGAAAAGAGTGGTCTGTGAAGTCACATGGTATCTGATTATATACATTTTTAATCTTTTAGGGATGCCCCTAATGAACAGACAACAGTTGTTTGTAATGGAGATAATGATGAAAGGTGAGATATGTTTGTTTATGCACACACACATACACATCGAGAGAGTGAGATGAGAGAATGAGAGACAGAGAAAATGAGAAAAGGCAAATGAGAGAGAGAGGGAGAGAGAAAGGGAGAAAGAAGGATTAACACATAAGTAATCTACACATGAATTGTTTCAACCAGTTTATTAGCTATAGAGCAATTACAGCTACCTGAAAAAAGAAGTAGGTCTATGAAGTCACATGTGTCTGATTATGTACATTTTTTAATATTTTAGGATTGTCCAGAATGAACAGACAACAGTTGCTTATACTAGAAATATCCATGAAAAGTGAGATATGTTTATGTATACACACCCACATACACCCTGAGAGAGTGAGAGATAGAATGAGAGACAAAGAAAATGAGAAAGAACAAATGAGAGAGAAAGGGAGGAGGATACAGAATAAGAGAGAAAAAATAGGATGTTAATGTTGGTTTATGAAGTATACTCTTAGGAACTGCTAAGGTGATACAGAATTTCCTTAACACTGTCTCTAAAGTCTTCTCACTGTAAGATTTTCTACATAACTTTTCTCTCATTTGCCTCTACTTGGGAAAATGAACAGGGGTAAGTGGGTGGCTTCTTACTCCTAGTCTCACCATAACCCTTAGTTACCAGCTTTAGGAAACTGTTACCATGAGACTCTAGCAGAATGGACCATGGAAGGCATGAAATCATATTTGAAAGCAAGAAGGCTGGTGTTAACAGGGAACATGGGAACCCTTACAAGAAAAGGAAAGGTTAATAGAGTCTTGGTCTAATTCTGATAGTCTGGAGCTCCATCATCATTGAAGGTTGGTGTCCAAGTAGGGAAGTCCACTCTCATATTGGACGGAGCCCGTCTTCAGTCCTTTAATTATTTCATCCCTATCTGAAAGGGAAAGACAGACATCCATGTTATGTAACTAGCAAGGAGGCTGTTGGTGGCACTTAAAAAGTGGTGAATTAGAAGGGACAAAGGGATATGTTTTCTCAGACTTTAAGTTTAATTTGAAACAAATAAATGTTATTGCACATGGGGATTAGTGCCATTAATAAAGAGTTGTATGTATCTTGGTTCATTAACATTTTTTAGCAGCCTAAGATTTCCTCTACCATTCATCTTTCAGGTGATGGTACTCTTATGCTAGAAGCTGTATCATGGGTATTTCAAATACCACAGGTCACCCATAGTGGACAGATTTCAATAGAGTTTCCAGACTAAGACAGACTAGGAAAAATGATCTGTCAGTCTATTTCTGGAAAAACGGTCACAGAAAATTTTATGACTAGAAACATAACATTATAGTGATATAGTGCCAGAATATGAGCCCTTCAGGTTGGAAAGCACTCAAAATACAACTGGGGAAGAACTACCTCCTCAATGTCAAGTAGACCTTAATGACTAGAATGCAGCAAACCTCTTGGAACCTTCCTTTGCTGATGTGGTTTCACTCAAAATGAGATGAAACCACTACAAACGTCCATTAGTACTGGAATATGGACTGTATGCAGTATGACTCTAGGAAAACTAGAAGTTATAAAAAATCAAAGGGAATGCATAAATATCTATATCCTAGGCATTGAGCTCAAATGAATCTATATTGGCCATTTTGAATTGGACAACCATATGGCTTACTATGCTGGGAATAACTACATGAAGAGGAATGGCATGATATTTATCATCCAAAAAAACAAAATATTTAAATATCTGTCTTGAATTACAATACTGTTTGTGATAGAATATCGAATTAATATGACTAATATTCAAATTTACACACCAACCACTACTGCCAAAAATGAAGACATTAAAGAGTTTTACCAACTTCTGCAGTCAGAAATTGATTAAACATACAGTCAAGATGCATTGATAATCCTGGTGATTGAATGGGAAAGTTGAAAACTATGAAGAAGGATCAGTACTTTGAAAATGCAGTCTTAGTGACAGACATGACACCAGAGATCTCATGATAGAATTTTGCAAGAGCGATGACTTAATAACTGCAAATACCTTTTTTCAACAGCATAAACAGTGACTATATGTGGATGGAATACAGATCAACTACATCTGTGAAAAGAGACGAAGAAGCAACTCAATATCATCAGTCAGAACAAGGCCAGGGGCCAACTTCAGAACAAACACTTAAGTGCTCATATGCAAGTTCAGTTGAAGATGAAGAAAATTAAAACAACTCTACAAGAGCCAAAATACAACCATAAGTTATACTCGACTTGAAATTAGAGACCAACTCAAGAATAAATTTGACACACTGAACACTAATGACCCAAGATCTGACAAATAGTGGAATGACTTCAAAGAGACATCATACATGAAGGAACCAAAAGATAATTTAAAATTCAGAAAAGAAAGAAAAGATAAAAATGGATGACAATAGAGAATCTAAATGTAGAGTAGCTAAAATTTTGGTATTTTAACTCCAGATCTTTGCACATTTCATTATAATGCTTTCCTTTGAGCTGATGAAATAAAAGAGCTGAATAGAAGATCTCAAAGAGCAGTTCAGCAAGAAAAAGCAAGTATTATAAGGAAATGTGCAAAGATCTGGAGTTAGAAAACCAAAAGGGAAGTACATGCTCAGCATTTCTCAAGCTGAAAGGACTACAGGAAAAAA
>NW_006409012.1:220167-236959 GCF_000296735.1 Chrysochloris asiatica | reverse complement strand
CATTATAATGCTTTCCTTTGAGCTGATGAAATAAAAGAGCTGAATAGAAGATCTCAAAGAGCAGTTCAGCAAGAAAAAGCAAGTATTATAAGGAATGCACAAAGACCTGGGGTTAGTAAAAATCAAAAAGGAGAATACACTCAGCATTTCTCAAGCTGAAAGAACTGAAAAAAAAAAAAAAAATCAGGCTTCAAGTTGCTTTATTGAAGGATCACCTGGGCAAAATATTGAAGAGCAATGCAGGAATCATCCAAAGAAGATGGAAGTCATACCTAGAGTCACTGTACCAAAAATAATTGGTTGATAATCAATCATTTCAGGAGGTAGCCTATGATCAAGAAGTGATGGTATTAAAAGAAGAAGTACAAAGTACACTGAAGGCATTGGCAAAAAAAAAGGCTCCTGGAATTGATATACTACCAATTGAAATGTTTCAATAAATGGATACAGAGCTGGAGGTGTTCACTTGTCTATGCCAAGAAATTTGGAAGAAGTTACCATTTGTGAGGAAGAGATCCATATACATGCCTGTTCCAAAGAAAAGTGAACCAACAGAATGTAGAAGTTAATTGAATAATATCATTTATGTTACATACAAGTAAAGTTTTGCTGAAGATGATTTAAAAACAACTGCAGCAGTACCTCAAAAGGGAACTTACAGAAATTCAAGCCAGATTCAGAAGAGAATATGGAACAAGGGATATCACTGCTGTTATCAGTTTGTATGATAAACAGATAATTCTAGAAACTATACTATATGGAGAAAATGTGGTATTACGATTGGAGGAAGACTCCTTAACAACCTGCAAGATGAATGTGACACAACATTGCTTACTGGAAGTAAAGAGAACTTGATGCATTTATCAATGGAGATCAAAGACTACAGACTTCATCATAGATTGTACCTAAAATAAAGAAAACAAAAATTCTCAAAACTGAACCAATAAGCAACATCATGATAAATGGGAAAAATAGTGAATTTGTCAATAATTTCATTTTATTTGGATCTACAATCAGTATCCATGGAATCAACAATCAAGGACAAATGACATATTGCATTGGCAAATCTGCTGCAAAAGATCTCTTTAAAGTGTTAAAAGCAAAGATGCCATTTTCAAAACTAAGGTTCACTTGACTCAAGCTATGGTATTTTTCAATTTCCTCATATTCATGCCAAAAGTGAACAATATATAGGGAAGTCAGGAAAAAATTTGATGCATTTGAATTGTTGTGTTGTCTAGGACTGTTGAATATACCATGGACATGGACTGTCAGTAGAATGAACAAATCGGTCTTGGAAGAAGTACACCAGAATGTTCCTTAGAAGGAAGGATGGCAAATCTTTGTCACACATACTTTGGACAAATTATCTGGAGTGACTTAGTCCCTGGAGAAGGACATCATGCTTGATAAATGGAGGGTCAGCAACAAAGAGGAAGACTCTCAATGAAATAGATTAATACATTGCCTGCAATAGTGGGCTCCATCGTGGTGCATGGTCAGGCAGTGCTTAGTTCTGTTGTACATAGACAGAGTCGCTATGTGTGAGAACCAACTTGATGAAACCTAAAAGTAATGACAACAAGATCTTCCTTACAAACACATAAAGCATTATTTCTGGGGAAAATGCATTTCCATGTTCCAAATAACTAAATAATGTGAATTTTTAATAACTCAATGAATTAATAAATTATAGAATAATGTATAACTTGAACCAAAAAATTAGTCTAGAAGTCATGTGCTATCTATGTATATTTTTTATCCTTTCACCCTTAATTGAAAGAATTAACATCAGTAATCTGTAATGGAGCCACAAATGATTAGGTAAAATAGATACATTAATGTATAAACACATACAAATACGCACATATATTTAGAGAGAAATAGATATCAAACAGTCATTGTCAGAAACTTTACTTTCCTTTACACTGTTTCTAAAACCTTCTTACTGGAAGCTTCAGTATATAATATTTTTCTCTTTTTTGATCAAGTTGGAAAAAGAAGGAAGAGACTGTAAGAGAGTGACTTCCTATTTCTAGTCTTTTTACTATGAGTTGGAATCAACTTGACAGAAAGGAGTTAAGGGACTGTAGGTTTGTCCATGACCCTCCAAAGCTCTACCACCATCTAAGACTGGTGTCCCCAAACCTAGACTTACCATTGTATCGAATGGAGCCCCTGAATGAATAATTTCAAATATAAGAATCAGTACAAAGTTCATTCTTTTTGAGGTAAACATCAAATATATTCCAGACTTGCAAATTCTCCAGCTGCTGTACCAATCTCTGACGCTGGCCATTCTTCCTCTCCTCATATTCTTTCCCCCTGCCCCGCCCCATTTGGGTTTGGAATTCACTACAACATCTCACAGAACTCACAAACTGTACTTTCAATAAGTGGTTTATTAGAGAAGTAACAGAGTTCTAACTCAGGATCAGGATTAACAGGCTACAACTCAGGATCAGGAACCACATAAGCAAAATCTGGAAGGTCCCCCTGAGGTAGAGAGCACATCCCTCCTGTCTCAATGCAGAACAACTCTCTGAGCTGCGCTCTGCCGACCACGCACACCCACTCAGTACAGATCTCTTTGCCACTGCTAACTGATCCAGTGTCGCAACTCCTTTACATTTCCAGCAGCAGTTTTCTGCCATCGCCACTGTTTCTGCCTTAGGACCCCTTCTGGACCTGTTGCCACCAGCTCTGCCTCAGGGCATCTCCCAAGCCTCTTGCTGTCTTCAGTTACAACTCTTTTAGGAAGGAAGTTCCTCACCTCCTCTCACTCTCTCTTTCTTCTTCTCTCTTCTTTCCTGGTTTTAAAACCTTTGCAGGGCTGCTGCTTATATAAGGAAACAAGTTGTCTATTTCAAGGCATGGCCCTCTGTTTTAGTTATCTTGTTGTTGTTAAGTGCCTTCGCGTCGGTTCTGACCCTGTATAGGGTTTTCGAGGAGCAGCTGGTGAGCTTACATTGTCGAACTTGCTGTTCAAACCGACTTTGCTTGCAGTCCAGCGCCTTAACCCACAGCGCTACACCAGGATTGCTTTAACAGAAATACCACAAGTGGATGGCTTTAGCAAACAGAAATTTATTTGCTTTCACTTTGGGAGACTAGAAGTCTGAATTCAGGGTGCTGATTCTGTCTGTTGGCTCTGAAAGAAGGTCTTTATCTCTTTTGAGTTTCTGCACCTGAGTGATCTTTGTGTGGTTTAGAATCTATCTTCCTCACTCGCTACCACCATCTTTGCTTCTTTAATCTCCTTTTATGTATTGTAAGAGATTGACTCAGAACATACCCTACAGGAATCCGATGTCATTAACATGATAAAAAACAGTCCATTCCCAAATGGGATTATAACCACAAGCATAGAGGCTAAGATTTATAACACATTGTTGTTAAATGCCATCGATTCCTACCCATAGCAATCCTGTATAGGGTTTCCTACACCATAGTAATCCTGTATAGGGTTTCCCGAGGTGAACTGGTGAGCTAGAACCGCCACCTTACAGTTCAAGCGCATTAACCCACAGGGTCACACCAGGACTCCAAATACATAGTTCGTTGTTGTTGTTATGTGCCGTGGAGTCGGTTCCGACTCACAGTGACCCTGTACAGGGTTTCCGAGGCTGTACTTACGGGAGCAGAAAGCCTCATTTTTTCCCCCGTGGAACAGCTGATAGTTTCAAACTGCTGACCCTGAGCTTCCGTAGCCCGAGGAACTCTTGTAGCGTTGTTGTTGTTGTTAAGTACCGTGGAGTTGGTTCCGACTCATAGTGACCCTGCATAGGGTTTCTGAGGCTGTAAATCTTTACGAGAGCAAAAAGCCTCATCTTTCTCCCGTGGAATGGCTGGTAGTTTCGAACTGCTGACCTTGAGGGTAGCAGCCCAATTCGTAACAACTACGCTACCAGAGCTAGTGGTTACGAATTGGGCTGCGAGCGGAAAGATCAGCAGTTTGAAACTACCAGCTGCTCCGTGGGAGAAAGAGGAGGTTTTCTGCTCCTGTAAAGATTTACAGCCTCGGAAACCCTGTTCAGGGTCGCTATGGGTCGGAACCGACTCGACGGCACTTAACAACAACAACAACAACACTACCAGAGCTCCTTAAACACATAGCTTGGAGAGACATGATTCAGTCCATAACACCCTTCTAGCGCGGGAACCATCGTCACTTCATTTGCCTAAATCTAAAGTAACTTCACTTGCAAAGTTTATGATTATTTCATTTACTAGCCACAGGGTAGGCTACAGCCTACAGCCAAATAAAAAGTATCAAATCATCAAATTGTTTACAGTTTATCCAGGAAATGTCAATCAACCCGGACAAATAAACCCTGCTGGGGTAGAAAAGTAGGGCAAGGGTGGAACTCAGGGCTCAGGGAGAAAATGTCTCTGTTTTCCCAAAGAACCAAGACAAAAGACCACATTAAGCAACTCATTTCACAACAGTCCCTGTCTAAATTCTGCAATTAGTTGAACCCTAAATCACAAAGAGGAGAGAAATAAATGTTATGTGAAGTGTAAGAATGTGATGCAGGGACTTAAGTAACAAAACTTAAGAGGGATGTGAAATAAATTTAACCTCAAAATTCTACTGTTACACATGATAATTCAGTGCAGAAACAAAGAATTGTACTGAAATCTTGATTTGTTGGTATTTTTGTTGAAGGATTTACAATCTTACAGCCATAAAAAGGCTGTTTTTTGGGGGGGTGGAAATGAAATGTCAGTTTCCAAGTAAATAATTCATAAATAATTTTCAAGTGTTAGGCTAGTTTACAAATTAGAGAGCAATTGTACCAATTAGAAACAAACAAACAAAAAAAATCCCTGAGTCACTTTTTAGCATCTGTTTATATTTTTAGGCCTCTAGAACTGAGCCAAATCAATTGGTTTGGTAATTTTTCATGGCACTGTCAGTGGAAGAGGAGATATTAATAAATATTGAAAGAGAGCAATTTTTATAATTCAATCTTGGAAGTATCCTTGGAATACAGGATTTCCCGGACATTGGTTCTGAAATTGTTGTTAAGTGCTGTCAAATTGGTTTCAACTGATAGTAACCGTGTATAGGGTTTCTGAGGAGTGATTGGTAGGTTTGAACCATGTACCTTGTGGCTAGCAGTCCAGTGCTTATCCTACAGCTCCAGACCAGTACTTTCTAAAAAGTTAGGTTACTAATGAACTAAAGTCATGTTTACTATATCTTTTATAAACTGATCACCCCACTGTTCCATATAGAAAATTTCTAATTATTTGGTTTGCGTTTTTTGATGTTAAAGTAAGCTAGAACCACTTTTCAAGCTATATAATGTGGATGAAGATATGAATCTTCCTGTTTTACTTAAGTAAGTCGGGTTGAAGGGTGGAGGGAGGGAGTTATTGATGGGTTGTTAAGCAGGGTTGTTACAGAAATCAGAAAGAAGATGGAAGACAGTGGAAAGTCATAAAAATGTCTGAGAAAGAGAAGAATGCATATACATAACTAAATTTTTAGACACGCACCATGTTTGAAAAGCAAAACAAAACATTTCCATCTATTCATAATCAAAAGCTCTTATAATTAGAAAATGCAAAAAAAAAGTCTTTCAAAGATAATAATTCTATGAGTATTATAAAGTCTCTTTCTTAGCAGGGAGTGCAGAAGAAAACTCAATTATGGTCCTTCCACATACTTGACAACAAGCAACAATATCTTGATTCTTGTAATTGTAGATATTGTCGATGAGCAAGTGGGACTAGTAACAAAATAGAACATAGAGAACACATGATTTCTATTTATAGACCTCTTCATGCTCATTAGAAAATGACTTTTTTTTTTTTAATAATCTCACCTGTAGTACTCTCTACTGCACTGTTTTGAAGGCATTCTTTGCATGTACGCACTATTAAGAAACTGTATTTACAAAATCCTGTGTCTAGACTGGCAGAAATATTCATTAACCCTTTTTATTTTTTTGCTTCTCCCTTTAAAAATTTTTTAATGCTTTTTATTGTGGATTGAGTAAAGGTTTACAGAACAGATCAGTTCCACATTCAATAAATCATACACTTAATTTCCTTACAATGATTGCAATCCCTTCCATGCACCATCAGTTGACATTTACCTCCATTTACTTTAGCTCTTGCATTCCTCGTTGTGTCTTCCACTATCCTCAGTTTTCCTGTGCTAGCCTCCCACTTGTTTGCTGCCTTCCGCATCACCCAAATTAACGTGTGTTTTACCCTCCATTCAGTGAATATTTTTTCCTTCCCTCCCACCCCTGATAACCCTCACCACCATTTGTTGTTTTCTGTTTTTTTCAATAAATTTTGCTATCAATGCCGGGGTGAGATATATCTCATTGTTGTTTTGATTTGTATCTCTCTAATTGCTAATTGCAGAGTCCTAGTGTGGCACTGTGGGTTAATGTGCCGAAATGTGATGTCAGTAGTACAAGTTCACCAGCTGCTCCTCGGAAACCCTATACAGGGTCGCTATGGGTCGGAACCGACTCGATGGCACATAACAACAACAACAATTGCTAATTGCAGAGTCCTAGTGTGGCACTGTGGGTTAATGTGCCGAAATGTGATGTCAGTAGTACAAGTTCACCAGCTGCTTCTCGGAAACCCTATACAGGGTCACTATGGGTCAGAACCTACTCTACAGCACTTAACAACAATGGCTAAAGGCAGACTCCTGGTGTGGTGCTATAGGATAAGCACTGCACTGCAAACCACAAGGTCGGAGGTTTGAACCCACCAGCTGTCCCTCGGAAACACTATACAGGGTGGTTATGAGTTGAAAAGGACTCTACAGCACTTAACAACAACAATGGCTAATAAATGGGAGCATTTCTTCATATGTATGTTGGTTTCCTGAATATCTTTTTCAGTGAACTGTTTGTTCATGTCTTCTGCCCATTAGATTATCTGTCTTCTTCTTGTTGGATGTTAAAGTATTTTATAAATTTTAGAGAGTAGTCCCTTGTCTGATTGTCAAAAACTTTTCTGTGGGTTCTCTTTTTACTCCTTTTGTGAAATCTACTGATGCACATAAGTGGCTAATTTTTAGGAGGTCCCAGTCATCTATTTGGTCTTCTGCTGTTTGTGTGTTTTGAATTAAGTTTGATAGTATATTTATGTCATGCATTAGAGCCTGTAAGTTTGCTCCAGTTTTTTCATTGATGATCTTTATAGTTCTAGGTTTTACATTTAGGTCTTTAATCTACAATGGTTTCATTTCTGTATATAGTGTGAGATATGGGTCTTGTTTCATTCTACTGCAAATGGATTTTCAATTTTGCCAGAACCATTTGTTGAAGAAACTATCGCTTCCCCATTTAATGTGTTTGGTACTTTGTCAAAGATCAACTGACTATAGATGGATGAATTTACTTCTGGATTCTCAATTATGTTCCTTGATTTATGTGCCTTTCATTGTACCAATATCATGCTGTTTTGACTATTGTGGCTGTGTAGTACATTTTGAGATTGGGAAGTGAAAAGCCTCCCACTTCGTTTTTCACTTTTAGTAATGCTTTGTTTATCTGAGGCTCTTCCTTTTCAATATAAAGTTAGTGATTAGTTTTTCTATCTCTTTAAAGAATGTTGTTGGAATCTGGATTGGGATTGCATTATAGGTGTAGAATGCCTTAGGTAGTGTTGACATTTTCACAATGTTAAATCTTCCTGTTCATAAGCATGGTATATTCTTCCAGTTTTGTAAGTCTCTTAGTTGTGCTTTATTGTTTTCTTTGTAGAAGTCTTTTTTTTTCTCTGGTTAGATTTATAACTAAGTACTTTATCTTTAGGGTGGCAATTATAAATGGTATTGTTTTCCTGATTTCCTTTTTAGAATTCTCTTTATTAGTGTAAAGGAATCCAACTGACTTTTGTATGTTGATCTTGTACCCTGCTATTTCGCTAAATCTAATGATGAGTTCTAATAGTTTTCTTGCTGAGTCTGGGATTTTCTGTGTAAAGAATCATATCCTCTGCAAATAGAGTTTTATTTTGTCTTTGCCAGTTTGGATACCTTTAATTTCTCTTTCTTGCCTTAAATCTCTGGCTAAGACTTCCACCACAATATTGAATAAGAATGGTGATAAAGGGCATCCTTGTCCATTTTCTATTCCCAAGAGAAATGCTTTCAATTTCTCTCCATTGAGAGTGATGATGGCTGATCATTATATATATGATCATTTTATATATATATATATATATTGCTGTGGATTAATGCACTGGACTACAAGGTCAGTTTGAACCACAACGTCTGTGGTTCAAGCTTGCTAATTGCTCCTTGAGAACCCTATACAAGGTCACTATGAGTTGGAACCAACTCGATGGCACTTAACAACAATAACAACAACAATTGTGTTAAGGAATATCTTTTTATTCTTATTTTGTTGAGTGTTTTACCAGAAATGAGTGTTGGATTTTGTCCAATGCTTTTTCTGTATCAATTGGTATGATCATATTTTTTTCTTTGTTTTATTTATGTGGAAGATTACCTTGATTATTTTTCTAATATTGAACCATCCATGCATACCTGGTATGAATCCCACTTGGTCATGATATATTATTTTTGGAATATGTTGGTGGATTATATTGGCAAGGATTTTGTTGAGAAATTTTGCATCTATGTTCATGAGGTATATTGATTCAAAATTTTCTTCTTTAGTTATATCTTTGCCTGGTTTTGGTATCAGGAATATAAAACGTGCTTCCTTAATAAAATAAATTCAGGAGTTTTCCATCCTGTTCTATATTCTGTAATAGTTTGAATAGAATTAATGTTAGCTCCTCCCTGAGTGTAGAATTCACCAGTGAAGCCATGTAGGTCTGGACTTTTTTAGTTGGTAGTTTTTTAATGAGTTGATCAATTTCTTCTTTTGTTGTACGTCTGTTCAAATTCTACTTCAGTGTTTTAGCTTAGATAGGTTGTGTGTTTCTAGAAATTTGTCCATTTCTTCTATATTTTCATATTTGTTGGAGTACAGTTCTTCATAGTATTCTGTTATTATCCTTTATATTTCCATATCATTTCTTATTCATTTTATTTGTTAGATTTGCCAATGGTTTATTTATTTTGTTTTGTTTTTATTATGGATTGAGTGATAGTTTACATGAGAGCACATCAGTTTTACAGTCATTGTTTCATTGCAATGATTACAACCTCCTCTGTGCATCATCATTCAACAATATTTGCTTCTATTCCCTCTGTTTATTTTGGATGTACACAGAAAACTCAGGAATATATAATCATTTAAACAACCAAAGGGCACATTCTGAAAGCATGCCTACTGGCCGCCAACACACAGCCTTTCTCTTTCTGTGAGTCTAGAGTCCTTAGCTGCTCTTTCTATGTCCTCATCTCTGCCTCCATCTCTGGTGTTACTCCTTCTCTGGATAGGGTCCCACATTCTGCTCATGCTCTTCTGCCTTGGTGGTTCTAGGGTCCTCTGTTCCTGGAATGTAAGATTAACTACTCCCCCTTTTTGATACAAAACTTCTACCTGTATGGTCATGACAATTGCAATTAGTCATTATAACAATTACTCACTGTTTAATCATAAGACTCTTATCCCCATCTCCTTTCACCAGACCCATAGAGACAAGATGAAAACTATTCAGTGGGGATTCTACCTTCCCCAGCACACTCTGAAAATAAACTCCCTCTTGGAAACTTGTAAGCAAGTCACTTTGTGCCTTTATAGCCCTCCCGCCCACCCCCATTTTAGGTAGCCAATGTCTAAGTTGTCCATCCCTATCAACCCTATATACAGAGGAGCTAGGATGGTTTGTTGATTTTTTAATCCTTTCAAAAAACCAACTTATTGTCTTGTTGATTGTTTCTATTGTTTTCTGTTTACGGTTTAATTTATGTCCATTCATGTTTATTTAATTTATTTTGGCAACCTGCTAACTGCAAGGTTAGGTATTCAAACCCACTAGTCACTACACAGGAGAAAAATGAGGCTTTCTGATCCCATAAAGATTTACAGCCTCAGAAACCCTATACAGGGTCACTGTGAGTTGGAACTGACTCCACGGCCCATGGCCACCAACTATTGTATTTATTTCTTCTGTATCCATTGCTAGTTCTTTTTTCCCCCTGGTGGTTGTAGTCATACTTTGCCGCTCTTTTTCCAGTTGTTAGCGATGTTGGTTAAGATACTGATTTTGGTTCTTTCTTCTGTTTGGATCTATGCCTCTTCTTTGCTGTAGTTTCCCCATCCTCACCCACAAGTTGACCAGGATGGTCGCCAGGGAGCATATAAGACTGTCCGTGTGTTCCTTTTGAGTTTCAGTCTTAGAAAGGGGTTTACCTTGATGAGCTGATTTTTCTTGCCTTGATGGCTCAGGGCAAACAGCTTATTTAATATTATATCAGCCAAGCAGTCTGCCTTTTTTTTTTTTTTATTTTTTTATTATTATTCTCCCCTCTTCTCACTCCTCACTGGTCTTTCGTTCAAGACGTATCTTCTGTTCCTCTAACCACCATTCTAGGTCTTTTTAATTGGGAATGTCCCACCCATGAAGGTTCTGGGTGGGGCTCAGGGTTCCAACTAAGGCCCCATCCTCCACCAAGACTTAACTAGAAGGCTGTTCTAATCCCCTTTTAAATAAACAATCAGTTATAGGCTAAAGATGGACTTACAAGCTTTCTGCAATCATTGTCCCCAATTATCCTTTTTATCCCAATTAAATGTCTATATTACGCTAGTAGACAGGGAAACTGAATATCCATGAAATGGTTAAGCACCTCCTTAACATTATTTCCCCTCTTTTTCCCATTCAGTTATGTCTTGATCCCTATATCAAAGAACCTTGTTATTCCAAAGCTGTGCATATGTCACAATCTACCTGTATCCCAGTTAGCCAATGTATACCTCCCTAAGTCTTTCCCTATCATCCCTATTCCTCTGCCACCTCCCCCTTCATATGCATTGCCCTCCCCCTCCTACTTATTGTTCTCCCTGTCCCCTGAGTTATTTATCATATGTCTATTCCCTAACCTGTGAGATACTTCCCTCCCTTCCACCCCTAGTAACTCTCAAAGAATTATTCCTTTTTTTTTGTTCATCCTCTGACCTATGAGTTATAGTCCCCTCCCTCCCACCCCTGGTAACCCTCAAAGAACTATTCTTTTATTATGGAAGTCTTTTCTTTGTTTTTATAGTAATGGACTTATACAATATTTGCCCTTTTGTGCCTGACTAATGTCACTCAGCGTTACATCCTCAAGGCTCATCCATGTTATGTGGTGTTTTGCAGCTTCAGCATTATTCTTCAAGGCAGCATAGTATTCCATTGTGTATGTACCAAAAAGTTTGTTTATTCATTCTTCCATTGGTGAGCATTTAGGGAATCTTCAGTTTTTTGCTATTGTGAAAAGTACTGCAATCAACTTTGGTGTGTATATATCTACTTACATTCTGGCTCATATTTCTTGTGGGTATATATATCAAGTAGAGGATTGTTGGATCATAAGGTATTTCTATTTCCAGCTTTCTGAGGAAATACCATACCATTTTTCAAGTAGTTGAACCATTTTACAGTCCCACCAGCAATGTAGGAGGGTCCCAGTCTCTCCACACCTTCGCCACATTTGTTGTCCTCTGCTTTTTTGAACCTTGCTGTCACCACTGGTGTGAGATGATTTTGCATCTCTCTAATGACTAATTTTGAACATTTCTTCAAATGTTTGTTTGCTTCCAAAATGTCTTACTTGGTGAAGTGTCCATTCATGTCTTGTGCCCATTTTTTAATTGGGTTATGTGTCTTTTTCTTATAGATGTGTTATAGTTTCTTATAAATTTTAGAGCTTAGTCCCTTGTCTGATGTGTCCTTGAAAAAGCTTTTTTTCCCAGTCTGTGGATTCCCTTGTTGTGTTGTTGGGACCCTATAGGGTTTCCAAGAAGCAGCTGGTGGATTTGAACTGCCTATCTCATGGTTCACAGCGCCACACCAGGAACCCAGATATATAGTACATCTTTAGATCAATTAGTGTTAATTTGCCTTTCTATATACATTTAAAAATCACTTTGTCAATGTTTACAAAAAAAACTGTGCTATGATTTTTAGCTGGATTGTGTTGAATTTATATATTGGTTTATATAGAATTCACATCTAAACCAAATTGAGTCTTCCAATCTATGAGGACAGTATACTTCTTTTCTTTATATTTTTTATTTCATTCATCAAGCATTATATATACTGTTTAGCATGTTATGTAATGTTCAGCACTACATAACTCATCAGATTTATGCCAAAGTATTTTGTGAGTTTTGGTGTTAATGTTAATTTTGCAGTTGTTAATTAGCTAATATTTTGTTAGGAAATTTTGCATCTACGTTTCAGCAGGTATGTTGGTTGGTACACTTTTTTTTTTTTTTTTTTTGCTTGTGATTATCTTTATTGGTTTGGTGTCAAATTAATGCTGATCTCCTAAAATTAGTTTTGAAGTAATACTTTCTCTTCTGTTTTCTGGAAGAGATCTTTAAAAATTGTTAGTGTTCTCTGTTCAACAAAACTTATTTTGTTATATATTGCTAGGAACAGATAGTATTTGACCAGAAACACCTTGTACTAATGCCGACACCCTGGAAGATTCCTAGGGAAGTACATACAATGAGAACCAGGCCATGCAAAGAACACTCTTGGGTACTCGGAAGGTTCCTCTCCAAACCCCATTAACGAAATCTAATGAGTTAATCTAGGTCGATGTCAGCTCTAACATCTTGCTCTGCCTCCTTTCATCTGGGTTTTATTTATAACATAGAAATGTGGTCTAATAGTTTGTAGATCAGGTGGAAGAAAATGCCATATTCCAAGAGTAAGAGAGCAGAAAGGCCAAAGAATCATACGAATGCTCTTAGTGTTATGATCCATGCTTACCAGCCTCCTACTAGTATCTGTAACAGAGGAATAAATGTCCAAATGGAGAGCAAAGACCTGTCCCTAATGTAAATACCATACCTATTAAACATGGTCTCATTAGTATCCTATAGGTTCTGCCTTTTACTAAAATAAAATAGACCTTAGTTGTAGTTAATTTTTTGCCGCACATGAAATTTTAGTATTCATTTTGTGACTTTTAATGTTTTGAGGTCTAACATTTGAATCTCATATCTTTGTTCATCTTATTTTAAACTCTGTCATTTTAATTTAGTTGTCCTTATTACAAAAATGGTATGGAAGCCATGTCTGACTTCCTCTTGCTTTAGAAAGGGAAGGAAAATCAAACTCAAAATCAGCCTAAGACCAATTCCTATGAGGCAGAGATCATATATGACTCCACCCTTCAACCTTCTTTATCTTGTTCTGACACCAACAATCCTTCCCACAGCACTCTTACTTCTTTGCTGGTTTTGATAATCCTTTGCAATGGCCACGCAGAACTCCTAGAAAATACTCATGATTGTGGAGTTTATTAAGATAGCGAAAAAGGAACAAATTAGGATCAGAAAGAACTCAGGATACAGCAGTTCTCCAGTCAGGAATGTCTCTTAGTCATACTGCAGGCATGTCTTCCTCTTGTCCTGTTTCTCAGCCACATATCCCCTTGACCTCTGTTCTGTAAGTGTTTCAAACATGCATTAGTGATGTGGAGAAATGCACAAAGGTCACATTCTGCAAGTCAGCCTCCTGAAGACACATAGGTTTACTTTGTCCATGGCCCACGAAACCTGCTGCTCTGTCTCTCCATGCTGCTGACATGGCTGACTCTGCTACTTCTACTGCCACCACTGTTTCTATGTGCAGGGGATCTTGAGGTCCAAAGAAGGTGTTCCACTTTTGGCTCTTCTTTCTTGACGGTCCTGGGATCATGTGTTTCTGCTTTTGAGATGGCTCTTTTTAAACCCTGTGAAATGGCATCACTAACCAATCCCTGTTTTAGTGTTCCATACATCCTGTTTGCATAGTCCCACCTAGTCATTTGGTGGGAGTCAAGAAGATTGTGAATAAAAGAGCCATATCAAGTAAATTCACTGTACTGTACTTATATAGAGAATAGAGTGCATTTGGTTTTTAAACTTGTGTGAAAGTATTTAATGTAAGTGTGGCACTGTGGGTTAATGCGCCAGACTGCAAAGCTGTTTGAACTGTAAGGTTGGTGGTTCAAGCTCACCAGTTATTCCTTGGAAACCCTATACAGGGTCGCTATGGGTTGGAACCAACTCGACGGCACTTAACAACAACATGTCTATATTCACTATAACTGTTAGTATGTTAGATTTCATTTATAACATCTTACTTTGCATTCTGTGGCTTTTTTTAATTACTATTTTTAAATTTTTCTATATTTTGCTATTAATATATTTAACTCTATTCCTTTCATTTTTACTGATATGAACATTATAAATCTATTACTAGTCTATCAGTACTTATATTTAAATGTAGGGATCTTCTGGGTGGTGGGAGATGACAAAGAGCTGGCCTGCTGGGCTTTGTCAAGGTCACTTCAAACTCCACATTCCATGGGGTTGTCTACCACACATCCACACAAAGCTCTGTTTTAGGACCTCCTGTATTCCTCTAAGTCATGCCCCGTGTAATGTGTCTGATGTCTGCTATTCACAATTACAGTTAAATTGTCCCCATTGCCTTGTTAACTGCATGATTTCTGCTGACAAATCAGAGCTTAGTCTTACTGGTTCTCTTTTGTAGGTAACTTTTTATTTTTCCTGAGATAAGCTAAGGAGACTTTACTTGTTTTTGGTTTTGGAAGGTTTGATTGTAATGTCTTGGTGATTTTATTTTGGGATCTATCCTGTTTGGGGTTTGTTCACTTTCTTATATGCTTATCTTCTCATCTTTCATGATATTAGGGAAGTTTTCTTCCAACATGTTTTGGACAAAACTTTCTGTGCTTTTTATTATCTCTTCCTGTTCTATAATTATGATCACCCATAAGTTATTCCTATTTCTGTTGTCTAACATAACTCTTAGGCTTTCTTTGGATTTTTTTCTTTTTTTTCTTCTGATTGCTCTTTTAGCACACTAGTACAGAAAGATTTATCTTTGAGGTCACTAATTTGGACTTCCATTGCTTTGAATCTGCTCTTTTTCCCTTTCAATATATTGTCCATTTCTGAAATTTTCATATTACTTTTCTGGATTTCTAATTGTAGGTTTTGTATTATTTCAAAATTTGCATTTATTTGTTGGCTTGTTCTTGTCATGTTTTCCTGAATTCTTCTAAAGTTTTTTTTATGTATTAACCCTACTTTCTTTGATCTTTCTGTCAATCCATTGAAGGCAACTAAATATCACTCATTTGAATTCTTTTTCTGTTAGTTCCATTACCTTTTGTTCTTCAGAAACGTTTTCTAGTTCTCCATATTGGTCATTTCTTTGAGCCATTCCATCATTTCTTCATGTAAGCTAAAATTGTCTGCTGTCTCTGGAACATTGTGGTGTTGTTGTACATGTATTTAATTGATGGGTGTATGGTGGTGTGTTTCTAGGCTCTCACCAACTGTCTGCTGTGAGTGTAGTTAGAGAATAAAAGTTTATACGATGTTCTTTGTTCACTGTTCATGCTCCTCAGTTTAGGGTAGGTTTGGCTAGTGTTGGCTGTGGTCTACTTTTAATCAAGTGGTATAGGAGCTGGGTTTGGCTCTGCCAAGTGGATGGAGCAGGGGATATGGTTGAGGTTGGGCTGTATTAACACCTGTATTTCCCACCTGTCTAGTGGGAAAGAGGAAACCCACACACACATACATGTACACACAAGAAATAAAACAGAATAAACAAACAAGCAATCTACAATTTAAAGGGAAAATAATAAAGAAGAAAAAAAATAATAAAAAAACAAGCAACAAACAGGAAAAAAGAATGTAATAAGTAAAAAGAGAGAGGAGGCAGGAAAATGGAGCTGTAAAAGAGTGAAATAAGAGAGAAAATAAAAGGAAGAAATTATTTTTTAAGAAAACCATGAAGAAGGAAAATGAAAAGAGAAAGAGAATAGACAGTAATAAAGAAAGGGTAAAAGGAAAAAAAGAAGAGGGGATTGAGAAAGAAGAAAAGAAGAAAAAACAAAGGCAGATATAGAAAGTATAAAATTAACGGTCATGGAAAGAAAAGGAGAAGGAGAAGAAAAAATTACCAAACAAAAACAATGAAATGAAAAAAACAAAACCCCAAACAAAAAACTAATGCAGGGACTTCTGGTTTGGGGGTAGGTAAGCAGAGACAGATAGTGAAAGCTCCTCTGCTAAAGCCCAGAGAAAGAGCAAGCCACAAAACAGCTGTGGAGTTTGGGATCTTGTTAAGGGTTCCAGGCCCGGTTCCCTGTGCCCACCTGTGGAGAAATCTGCCTGTGGAAGCAAAATACGGCAATTTCTGAATTGATCTGGCGGCCATGGCAGCCAGCGGCCAAAGGTCCTGAGGTCAGAAGGCAGGGCCACAGCCAAGCAGAGGCAGTGACCCAGCACTAGAAACCATGGAGATGCACATCTGATGGGAGAGGTGTGACCGATTTTTCATCTTTCACTTTTCATTTTTCACATATCTTTCCTCTTTACTCCGATCATGCCCTCACTGCCCAACCCGGATGCCTTCAGGCAGGCAGGAGCACACCCCCAAAAGGGTCCAGCATAGCAACCACATTTTCCCATGAAACTGAGAGGAAACCTACAGGCTACTTCTTATGAAGTCTGACTCTGGGACCCAGCCCCAAAGTTGACCTAGGTGGGACCCTTTATCCCTGCCTGCACAGCAAAGGCCACTAGACAATGTCAATCCCAATTTTATTTTTGTTTTTGATTGGTGGTTTCTGTCTCTGCTTTTTTTTTTTTTT